>NC_041385.1:117595495-117715659 GCF_002162155.2 Triticum dicoccoides
TATTGTTGACATTACCCTTGAGGTAAAAGGTTGGGAGGCGAAACTATGAGCCCCTATCTTTCTCTATGTCCGATTGAAACTTTGTACCCATAAGTATCGCGTGAGTGTTAGCAATTGTGAAAGATTATATGATAGTTGAGTATGTGGACTTGCTGAAAAGCTCTTATTTGATTCTTTCCGATGTTATGATCAATTGCAATTGCTTCAATGGCCGAGATCAAAGTTTGTTAGTTTTCAATGAAGTTTCTGATTCATACTTTACTTTGTGAACGAATTGTTACTTTGGCATAAGAAATTATATGGCATTATATGTTGCTGTTCTAAAGATAATCATGATGCCCTCATGTTCGTATTTTACTTTATCGACACCTCTATCTCTAAACATGTGTACATATTTATCGATATCGGCTTTCGCTTGAGGACAAGCAAGGTCTAAGCATGGGGGAGTTGATACGTCCATTTTGCATCATGCCTTAATATTGATATTTATTGCATTATGGGCTGTTATTACACATTATATGACAATACGTATGCCTATTTTCTCTTATTTTACAAGGTTTACATGAAGAGGGAGAATGCCGTAGCTGGAATTCTGGGCTAGAAAAGGAGAAAATATTAGAGACCTATTCTGCACAACTCCAAAAGTCCTGAAACTTCATGGAGCCTGTTTTTCAAATATATAAAAAATATTGGGCAAAGAAAGTACCAGAGGGGGGCTACCAGCCAGCCACAAGGGTGGAGGGTGCGCCCTACCCCTAGGCGCGCCCCCCGACCTTGTGGGCCCCCTGGCAGGCCTCCGGTGCCCATCTTTGGCTATATGGTGTCTTTTACCCTGGAAAAAAATCAAGGAGAAGTTTTCGGGACGAAGTGCCGCCGTCTCGAGGTGGAACCTGGGCAGAACCAATCTAGGGCTCTGGCGGAGCTGTTCTGCCAGGGAAACATCCCTCCGAGAGGGGGAAATCATCTTCATCATCATCACCATCGATCCTTTCATCGAGGGAGGGTCAATCTCCATCAACATCTTCACCAGCACCATCTCCTCTCAAACCATAGTTCATCTCATCTTGGTCCCAAAACCTCAGATTGGTACCTGTGGGTTGCTAGTAGTGTTGATTACTCCTTGTACTTGACGCTAGTTGGTTTATTCGGTGGAAGATCATATGTTCAGATCCTTAATGATAATTAATACTCCTCTGATTATGATTATGAATATGCTTTGTGAGTAGTTACATTTGTTCCTGAGGACATGGGAGAAGTCTTGTTATAAGTAATCATGTGAATTTGGTATTCGTTTGATATTTTGATGAGATGTATGTTGTCTTTCCTCTAGTGGTGTTATGTGAATGTCGACTACATGACACTTCACCATTATTCGGGCCTAGGGGAAGGCATTGGGAAATAATAAGTATATGATGGGTTGCTAGAGTGACATAAGCTTAAACCCTAGTTTATGCGTTGCTTCATAAGGGGCTGATTTGGATCCATATGTTTCATGCTATGGTTAGGTTTACCTTAATACTTCTTTTGTAGTTGCAGATGCTTGCGAGAGGGGTTAATCATAAGTGGGAGGATTGTCCAAGGAAAGCCAGCACCCAAGCAGCGGTCCACCCACATATCAAATTACCAAAGTAACGAACGCGAATCGTATGAGCATGATGAAAACTAACTTGACGATAATTCCCATGTGTCCTCGGGAGCGCTTTGCTTCATATAAGAGTTCGTCCGGGATTGTCCTTTGCTACAAAAAGGATTGGGCCACCTTACTGCACCTTGTTTAATTTTATTACTTGTTACCCGTTGCGATTTATCCTATCACAAAACTATCTGTTACCGATAATTTTAGTGCTTGCAGAGAATATCTTGCTGAAAAACCACTTGTCATTTCCTTCTGCTCCTTATTGGGTTCGACACTCTTACTTATCAAAAGGACTACGATAGATCCCCTATACTTGTGGGTCATCACTCACCTTCCTGACGGGATCCTCTTCCGGCCACTTTGTAAACTTGCCGATTGCAACGTACAAGAATTCAAAGCCCCCGGTAGCATGGGGGAAGGGGCCCAAGATGTCGAGCCCCCAGACCAAAAATGGCCATGACAAAGGGATCGTCTGGAGAGCTTGAGCAGGCTGATGGATATTCTTGGAATGGAACTGGCAGGCTTCACATCTGGTGATTAGCTCAATTGCATCTTGGAGGGCCGTGGACCAGTAGAAACCTTGCCGGTAAGCTTTTCCATCCAGGGCCCTTGATCCAATTAATATGGGAGACGCACATGCCTTTGTGTATCTCTGCCAATAGTTCCTTCCCTTCTTCCCAGCAAATGCACTTCAATTTCACACCATTGGGCATCCTTCTGTATAGCATGTTGTCGATGAACTGATACATACTGGCCCTCCGGGTGTCGGCGTTCTGGGAACGGTGGTTGAGGGAGTCCCGGACTAGGGGGTGTCCGGATAGCCAAACTACCATCATCGGCCGGACTCCAAGACTATGAAGATACAAGATTGAAGACTTCGTCCCGTGTCCGGATGGGACTTTCCTTGGCGTGGAAGGCAAGCTTGGCGATACGGATATGTAGATCTCCTACCTTTGTAACCGACTCTGTGTAACCCTAGCCCTCTCTGGTGTCTATATAAACCGGATGGCCTTAGTCCATAGGACGAACAACAATCATACCATAGGCTAGCTTCTAGGGTTTAGCCTCCTTGATCTCGTGGTAGATCTACTCTTGTAACCCACATCATCAATATTAATCAAGCAGGACGTAGGGTTTTACCTCCATCAAGAGGGCCCGAACCTGGGTAAAATCATCGTGTTCCTCGTCTCCTGTTACCATCCGCCTAGACGCACAGTTCGGGACCCCCTACCCGAGATCCGCCGGTTTTGACACCGACATTGGTGCTTTCATTGAGAGTTCCTCTGTGTCGTCACCGATAGGCTCGATGGCTTCTTCGATCATCATCAACGATGCAGTCCAGGGTGAGACCTTCCTCCCCAGACAGATCTTCATATTCGGCGGCTTCGCACTGCGGGCCAATTCGCTTGGCCAGCTGGAGCAGATCGAAGGCTACGCCCCTGGCCATCAGGTCAGTTTGGAAGTTTGAACTTCACGGCTGACATTCGCGGGGACTTGATCCTCGATGGATTTGAGCCACAGCCGAGCGTGCCATACTGTCATGATGGGCATGATTTAGCTCTGCAGCTGGACAGTACCCTGGAGGCTGCACTCGAAACCACTCCGATCTTAAATTCGGAGCCAGCTCCGCAGATCGAGGATGGATGCCTAGACACCGCCTCGGGGGCTGCAACCTCTACGACGATAGAGCCGAACACCGATCTTGTCCCCCATGAAGCTCGTGACTCCGAGGTGCCGGACTCCTTGCCGGACTCTGGACCTCCCGCGCCCCCTCCAGTCGAATCCGATTGGGCGCCGATCATGGAGTTCACCACGGCGGACATCTTTCAACACTCACCTTTTGGCGACATCTTGAGTTCGCTAAAGTACCTCTCGTTATCAGGAGAGGCCTGGCCGGACTGCAGCCAGGACGGTTGGGATGCGGACGACGAAGAAATTTAGAGCCCACCACCACCCACTTGGTAGCCACTGTCGACGATCTAACCGACATGCTAGATTACGACTCTGAGGACATCGACGGTATGGACGACGATGCCGGAGACGACCAAGAACCAGCGCCCACCGGGCACTGGAAAGCCACCTCTTCATACAACATATACATGGTGGATATCCCAAAGGATGGGAACGGCGAAGGAATAGCGGAGGATGACCCCTCCAAGAAACAGCCCAAGCGCCGGCGTCAGCGGCGCCGCTCTAAATCCCGCCATAGCAAGAATGAGGATTCCGGCACCGGAGACAATAATACACCGGATAGCGCCGAAGACAACCTACTCCAGCAAGATCCAGCACAGGAGGAGGGGGACGCCAGCCCTCATGAGAGAGCGGCCGAAGAAGAGGTAGAGGACTATATGCCTCCCTCCGGAGACGTGGCAAGCCTCGACGACGACGAATTCGTCGTGCCTGAGGATCCTGTCGAACAGGAGCGTTTCAAACGCAGGCTTATGGCCACGACAAACAGCCTCAAGAAAAAGCAGCAGCAACTTAGAGCTGATCAAGATCTGCTAGCCGACAGATGGACCGAAGTCCTCGCGGCCGAAGAGCATGAACTCGAACGCCCCTCCAAAAGCTACCCCAAACGTAAGCTGCTCCCCCGATTAGAGGTGGAGGCATATGATCCCGCTTCACCAGGAGACAATACGGCTGATCGACCACCCTGTGGTCGTGACAGAGAGGCCTCAAGGCCCTTCACTAGACCCGTACCCCGGCATCGCTCGAAGAGCACAAAGCCACAGGGGAACACTCCGGACCTGCGAGACATATTGGAGGAGAAGGCAAGACAATCAAGATCGATCTATGGATCACGTGGGCGCCCCACGATACGTGACGATCACCGTCACCCCGGACACAGTAAGTCTGGCCGGGCCGAACACAACAGACAAAGCTCTTTTGAGCTCCGTCGCGATATCGCCCAGTACAGAGGCGCCGCACACCCACTGTGCTTCACAGATGAGGTAATGGATCATCAAATCCCAGAAGGGTTTAAACCCGTCAATATTGAATCTTATGACGGCACAACAGACCCCGCGGTCTGGATCGAGGACTATCTCCTTCACATCCACATGGCCCGCGGTGACGATCTTCACGCCATCAAATACCTCCCCCTCAAGCTTAAAGGACTAGACCGACATTGGCTCAACAGCTTGCCAGCAGAGTCAATTGGGAGTTGGGAGGACCTGGAAGCCGCATTCCTTGATAACTTCCAGGGCACTTATGTGCGACCACCAGACGCTGATGACCTAAGCCACATAATTCAGCAGCCAGACGAATCGGCCAGGCAATTCTGGACACGGTTCTTAACCAAGAAAAACCAAATCGTCGACTGTCTGGATGCGGAGGCCCTCGCGGCCTTCAAACATAACATCCGTGATGAGTGGTTTGCCCGGCACCTGGGACAGGAAAAGCCGAAATCCATGGCAGCCCTCACATCACTCATGACCCGCTTCTGCGCGGGTGAGGACAGCTGGCTAGCATGCAGCAACAACCTCAGCAAAAATTCTGGCAGTCCGGACTTCAAGGACCGAAATGGCAGGCCGCGTCGCAACAAAAACAAACGCCGCATTAACGGCGATCATACTGAAGATACGGCAGTCAATGCCGGATTCAGAGGCTCTAAACCCAATCAACGGAAAAAGCCATTCAAAAGAACTACTCCGGGTCCGTCCAATTTGGACCGAATACTTGACCGCTTGTGCTAGATACACGGCACCCCCGAAAAGCCAGCTAACCACACCAATAGGGACTGTTGGGTATTCAAGCAGGCGGGCAAGTTAATTGCCGAAAACAATGACTAGGGGCTGCATAGCGACAACGAGGAAGAGACCCGGCCGCCGAACAATAGAGGACAGAAGGGCTTCCCCCCACAGGTGCAGACGGTAAACATGATATACGCAACGCACATACCCAAAAGGGAACGGAAGCGTGCACTCCGGGATGTATACGCGATGGAGCCAGTCGCCCCGAAGTTCAACCCATGGTCCTCTTGCCCGATCACTTTCGACCGAAGGGACCACCCCACCAGCATCCGCCACGGCGGATTCGCCGCATTGGTCTTAGACCCAATCGTCGATGGATTTCACCTCACCAGAGTCCTGATGGACGGCGGCAGCAGCCTGAACCTGCTTTACCAGGATACAATGCGCAAAATGGGCATAGACCCCTCAAGGATTAAACCTACCAAAACGACCTTTAAAGGCGTCATACCAGGTGTAGAAGCCAATTGCACAGGCTCAATTACACTGGAAGTGGTCTTCGGATCCCCGGATAACTTCCGAAGCGAGGAGTTAATCTTTGACATAGTCCCGTTCCGCAGCGGCTATCATGCTTTGCTCGGACGTACCGCGTTTGCAAAGTTCAACGCGGTGCCGCACTATGCATACCTCAAGCTCAAGATGCCAGGCCCTCGAGGAGTCATCACGGTCAATGGAAACACTGAACGTTCTCTCCGAATGGAGGAACACACAGCGGCTCTCGCGGCAGAAGTACAAAGCAGCCTGTTAAGGCAATTCTCGAGTCCGGCCGTTAAACGGCCGGACACAGCTAAGCACGCCCGGAGTAACCTACAACAAGACCACCTGGCACGTCCCGAGCACACGTAGCAGTGCGGCCCCCACCCCAGCCCCTGCAAAACATCAAAGCAAGTCCTTCGCGTACACCATCACGCTCTGAAGATACCATGGGCATGCGGAGAGGGGCACGACCACGATAAGCCCAGACTACGGCTTAACCGCACTAGGGGCTCTCAAGTGTGTCGTTCTTTTTTTTACCTTTTATTTTTTACCCACAGGACTCCGTTTGTCAGAAGACCTGTCCGGCAGCAGATTTGCCGAACTCACGATGCAACAGCCAGGGAAGGATAAAAGCTACAACGAAAATACAGGTGGTCTCCATTACGAGCATTTTTATACACCATTTCGCAGCCTACCCCTGGAGGGGGACATGTTTAACAGTCCCATACCTTGCTTATTGCACTATTTGTATCGTTCTGCATTCGTAGCAGCACTTATTGAATAAAACAATGCAGCACCTTTTTGCTTTTAATTGCATTTTCTTTTTATACATATGTTCATTCACGGCATATTGCATCCGTACACTTTGGTACGGCTAATACACACCAGGGGCTTATGTTCCCCGCATTATGGTGTGATGAGTCCAAACACTTTCACAAGTGCGGCACCCCGAACTTATAGCACTATATGCATCGGCTCCGAATCATGTCTTGGGTCAATAGTTGGGTTTGCCCAGCTCCCATGTTTTGGTACCTTACATTCCGTTATATCGGCTAAGGTAGCACTGGGAGAACCACTGCAATTCCGCCCCCGTTGAGCTGGGTTAACGCCTCAGTGGAGAAAGCTAAAACTGACCATCATGATGAGGCGAGAGCCGGTCGCTGTTCGGAGAGGTTTTTTGCGAGTCCTTAAAGACTTATGCCGCTTAGAGCGAGGAGCTGGATCCTGTCCGGCCAAGGCGTGGATAGCGCCCCAAATTCGGCCTTCCGAAGACTAGGGGCTTCGCCGAAATTTAAAATTATAGAATTCTATGGCTAAGTGAGAGTGTTCAAGCATTATAAGTCTGGTTGCCTTGTTCGCTGTGTCGAGCGCCTCCCTAGATGGACCCAAAAACGGGAACAAGAGCGCTCGAGTTTATCCCGAACACCCCAGCACTCGTGGCATGGGGGCTGAAGCCGACGACTTGCCATCTCTCAGATTTGATAAACAGCCGCACAGAAGGTAATATTTTAAATTAATAAGCGTTGCTTAGCGCATATGAACTAAGTTTTCAGCGCACAGGATAACAAAATGCGAGTCTACTCAAATATTACATCTTTGGAGCACTCACCCGCAATAGTGCAGGCGCCCTTCAACACACTCTTATAGTACATCTCGGGCGCACGATACTCCTTTCCCTCTGGTGGTGGGTCCGTCACAAGCTTGTGGGCATCCATCTTGCCCCAGTGCACCTTTGCACGGGCAAGGGCCCGACGGGCACCTTCAATACAGGCGGAGTGCTTGATGACTTCAACCCACGGGCACGCATCCACCAGCCGCCGCACTAGGCCGAAGTAGCTCCCAGGCATGACCTCCTTAGGCCACAGCCGAACTATGAGGCCCTTCATGGCCTGTTCGGCCGCCTTGTGGAGCTCGACCAGCTGCTTCAGCTGGTCGCTAAGGGACACCGGATGTTCGGCCTCAGCATACTGAGACCAGAAGACCTTCTCCGTCGAGCTCCCCTCCTCGGCCTGATAGAATGCGGCAGCATCGGACACGCTGCGAGGAAGATCTACGAACGCTCCTGGAGAGCTCCGAATCCGGGTAAGCGACAGGTAATTAACACTCACATGCTTACTTTGCATCAAAAATGCTTTACCCGCTGCTATTTTATTTACCGCCTCGATCTCCTGGAGGGCCTTGTAGGCTTTGGCCTTAGCGGCTTTGGCACTCTCAAGAGCCATTGCAAGCTCAGACTCTCGAGTCTTCGAGTCACGCTCCAGACTCTCATGTTTCTTCACGAGATCCTGGAGCTCTTGCTGTACCTCCGCCACCCGCGCCTCCTGTCTCTCTCGCTCGGTGCGCTCCGCGGCCGCATTGCGTTCGGCCGCGGCCACCGCCTCCTTCAGGGTCGCCACCTCGTTAGTGGCCCCTGCAATACCCCAGTTATCCTTGTCATTTTTCTTGCAACAAAATCCTTTTCTGTAAGGTACAATTTTCATAAGGTATTACTCACCTTCTTTTTCCTCGAGCTGCTTCTTGGCACGGCCGAGCTCATTCTTGGACCGCTCGAGGTTTTCCTTCAAAGTATTGACCTCCGCAGTCAGTGCGGCGGAGGTCAGCAGCACAGCCTGCAAACCCATATTGACATATTTTCATGACTCCTGCGTTTATCTTTCTATAGATCCTCAGTCCGGCTTTTCTTTCTGAACACCGAACCGAGCATCAGGGGCTACGGTCTATGCGGTACCATTTTACATATATTGAAATTCTTACCTCAAAGCCTGTTAGAAGGCTGCTGCAGGCTTCGGTCAGCCCGCTCTTGGCGAGCTGAACCTTCTGAATCACCGCACTCATAACAGTGCGGTGTTCCTCTTCGATGGATGCGCCGTTGAGCACCTCCAGCAAATTATCCGGCACCTCTGGTTGGACGGAGGCAGCCGGCGTCGCGGTCTTGCCCTTCTTACGAAGGGGTCGCCCGCCGGACTCCGGAGCCACTATGGGTTCCGGGGCCGAGTCCGGTGCAAAGTCCGGGAGTTTGTCCTGCGACACCTCCGGGGCCCTCTCCTCCCGGTGGGTCCCTTCCTGGGATCCCACCTCAGCATCATCCGCATCACGGGGGGTGGAGGCAGTCGGAAGAGAATCCATATCCGACGCCCCTAAGGACCCGCTCGACGAAGTGGGGAGATCATCCTTAGGCGGACTGCAGGGTTGTATGCGGCATTAGATAGACATAACATGGCGGAAAACGAAAACCTTGAAGTTATTCGGGAGTCTGGATACTTACGATCTCGCCAGAGGCTTGGCCCTTGGAGGCCAGTCCTCGTCGTCGTCACTGGCATTGGCGGAACAGTCCGGGGGAAGAGTTTTTCCCCTCTTGGACCCTTCGGCCTCCCTTGTTGGGGAGGTCTTCCTTTTCTTCCCTCCCCCCACTGGGGGAGAGGCTTTATTCTTCTCCTCCTCGCCTTGGTGGGAGGAGTCGGCCTCGGATTCATCGTCCGATAGCACCTAAAAACGGGAACTCTTCCAAGTCCCCGTGGCCTTCTTCTTGGCCTTCTTCTCCGGCACCACGTGGGGTGCCGGAGCCAGCAGCCCCGTTAGGCGGGCGTCAGCTGGGTCCTCTGGCAATGGGGCCGGACAGATAGCCTGTGCGGCCTTCTTCAGCCAGTCCTGTCAAAGGAAAGGGAGTTTAGATCCCGCATAGAGTCAAACTATGAATAACAAGTGTCCCGTAAAGGACAACATCACTTACCTCATCAGCTGGACGCTGCGAGCTGAATCCGCGAACTTCGGTAGCGGATGCGGGAGCCTCGGCGCGCTTGAACAACACCTTCCAGACCTCTTCGTACGTAGTGTCGAAGAGCCCGTTCAAAGTCTGGTGCCGCGCCGAATCGAACTCCCACATATTGAAGCCCCGTCGTTGGCACGGGAGAATCTGGCAGATGAGCATAACCTGGACTACATTGACAAGCTTGAGCTTCTTGTCCACCAGCTTTTGGACGCAGGCTTGGAGTCCGGTCATCTCCTCTGAATCGCCCCAAATCCGGCCGCTCTCTTTCCAGGAGGTGAGCCGTGTGGGGATGCCGGATTTGAATTCGGGGGCTGCTGCCCATTCGGGATCATGCGGCTCGGTGATGTAGAACCACCCCGATTGCCACCCCTTGATGGTTTCCACAAAGGTGCCCTCTAGCCACGTAACGTGGGACATCCTGCCCACCATGGCGCCTCCGCACTCCGCTTGGCTGCCCTTCGCAACCTTCGGCTTGACACTGAAGGTCTTGAGCCACAAGCCGAAGTGGGGCTGGATGCAGAGGAAGGCCTCGCACACGACGATAAACGCCGAGATGTTGAGAATAAAATTCGGGGCCAGATCGTGGAAATCTAGGCCGTAGTAGAACATGAGCCCCCGGACAAAGGGATGAAGTGGGAAGCCCAGTCCGCAGAGGAAATGGGGAAGGAATACTACCCTCTCATGGGGCCTGGGGGTGGGGATGAGCTCTCCCTCATCGGGGAACCAATGCGCGATGTCGCTGGACAAGTATCCGGTGCTGCGTAGCTTCTGGATATGCCCCTCCGTGACGGAGGAGGCCATCCATTTGCCTCCCGCTCCGGACATATTTGGAGAAGGTTGAGGTGAGATGTGCGGGCTTGGGCGCTAGAGCTCGAGTTCGCAGAGATGGATAAGCCAAGGAGGAAGAAGGCGCAGGTAAAAAGGTTGGATCTTTATCCCCTTATATGGGCGGACATAAACACGCGTCCCCACCGGCCTGGTAAAACTCGCTTATCTCCCAAGCGTCACAATCAATGGCGCGGTTGGGTTACCCACATCCGTATTGATGGGAATCCCGGAATAAGGGGAACACGATCTCTGCTTCGACAAGACGTGCCAAGGAAACCGCCTCGCTAAACGCGCTGAGGTGGAACAATAAAAACAATTCGAGTAAAGGCTTGGAAGTGGTGTGACGTTAGGCCACAGTATACGTCAGCAGATTGATCTTGTGTAATATTATTCTCTCTACGGTGGTATGTGGAATTTATTTTTGCAGAGCCGGACACTATCCTGGTGTTCACAATCTTCTATAAATTATTCGGAGGAGGAACCCATCTTGCAATGCCGAAGACAATATGCGCGCCGGACTCGTCGTCATTGAAGCCTGGTTCAGGGGCTACTGAGGGAGTCCCGGACTAGGGGGTGTCCGGATAGCCGAACTACCATCATTGGCCGGACTCCGAGACTATGAAGATACAAGATTGAAGACTTCTTCCCATGTCCGGATGGGACTTTCCTTGGCGTGGAAGGCAAGCTTGGCGATACGGATATGTAGATCTCCTACCTTTGTAACTGACTCTGTGTAACCCTAGCCCTCTCCGGTGTCTATATAAACCGGATGGCCTTAGTCCATAGGACGAACAACAATCATACCATAGGCTAGCTTCTAGGGTTCAGCCTCCTTGATCTCGTGGTAGATCTACTCTTGTAACCCACATCATCAATATTAATCAAGCAGGACGTAAAGTTTTACCTCCATCAAGAGGGCCCGAACCTGGGTAAAAACATTGTGTCCCTCGTCTCCTGTTAGCATCCGCCTAGACGCACAGTTCGGGACCCCCTACCCGAGATCCGCCGGTTTTGACACCGACAGTGGTCCCCAGACTTGCCTGCCCGCGGCCCGCAGCGTAGCTCCACCAACAGCCTGGTACGACCCATCTTCATCAACAACCACTCAAGACCCTCGCGAGGCGGGCAACACAAGACCTCCTCGGGGGCAGCCTCGCTAGGCTGGCTCGCGGGGAGAGGAGATATCAAGGCGGAGGGGCACCTCGCGAGGTTCGTATGATGTGAGCCATGATGACCAAAGCCAGGCGGGCGCCAGCGGGCGCAGAGTACCAGTTTCCTCTTTGGTGCTAAAGAGGCAGGCGCAGGCTTGGAATCCCGAGGCATCAGACAGAGGTTTCCATATCAGTGCAACAAGACCAAGGCCAGCAGGACGGCAGGACGGAGGTCATCACGGAGCCCACAGCTACATCACCACCAGAACCTTTGGCAGGCGAAGACCACCTTTAGTCAGGATAACTTGTACTAGTTGTCCCCCTTCAAAATTGGCCGTTGTGGGTTCCCTTCCCGCCTACATTTGGGAAGAGGACCAGGGCCTCTATAAATAGGACTAGCCACCATCGTAGGAGGTAACTCATCTGGGATCGGATCCATTCCATCCACACCCACACAAGATCATCGAGCTCAAGAACACCTCTCCTCAGGAGGTTGTTCATCCCTTGTACGTGTTCATCCTTATCCTACAAGGCAATCCACCACACCACACTGGAGTAGAGTATTACACCGCAACAGTGGCCCAAACCAATATAAAACTCTAGTGGTCTCTTGTTCCTTGGATTCGGCGAGCTAGGCCTTGAGATCGTTGCGAGAGTGTGCTAGGGAAAGAGAGATCTTCGTGCGCACCCCAGTGTTTGAACCTCAAGGGTTTGCCGGAACCCACAATCCAACATTTGGCGCGCCAGGGAGGGCTGAAGCCTTTCTTCCGTTGATCCATGTTCCACTGCTCCACCGCATCCATGGCTGACGCTCGCCAAGCTCACGCTGAGCGCCGGGCCGCCCTTGCCGCCCGTGTCGCTCAGACATCTCCTGTCGGCGGGCCTCCGCATCGTTCTCCATCACCCCCTGCCAATGCCGCCACCGGCTCGGCGGGAAATGAGCAACAAGCTTCATTGCTGCACCCCTCTGTGCGGCGGGACGGTCGCACCGCCACCCTGTTGCTGAATCTGGCCGGCTCGTCGTCCCACGCTCGTCATGTGCCCACGGATGCGCAGGCCGCACTGCTCATGGCACGCGAGCTCTTGCGTTACCACCAAGTTGATGACCTCGACAAGGACTGGCTGGACCGCATCGCCGAGCTCGTCAGCGCCGCTGGGGGCTCTCCCGTACCATCTCTCTCGCTGCCTCACCCTCCTCTAGCTACGGGCAATGTAGCTCATGGAGAGCCTCCACCACCTCCGCATCAAGATGGCGCCCTAGAACCAAGACGCGCGGCCTCTCGGCGTGACCCGCCGCACCGGGCACCCACGCACGAAGAAGGAAGCTGTTGTCGGTGTCAAAACCGGCGGATCTCGGGTAGGGGGTCCCGAACTGTGTGCCTAAGGTCGATGGTAATAGGAGACAGGGGACACGATGTTTACCCAGGTTCGGGCCCTCTCTATGGAGGTAATACCCTACTTCCTGCTTGATTGATCTTGATGAATATGAGTATTGCAAGAGTTGATCTACCACGAGATTGTAATGGCTAAACCCTAGAAGTCTAGCCTGTATGATTATGATTGTCCTTTTCCCTACGGACTAAGCCCTCCAGTTTATATAGACACCAGAGGGGACTAGGGTTGTACAAAGTTGGTTACAAAGAAAGGAATTTTCATATCTAGACACCAAGCTTGCCTTCCAAGTCAAGGAGAGTCCCATCCGGACACGGGAGAGTCTTCACGACCCATTAGTCTGGCCCACGTCACTTAGTCGAGACGCCCGAGGACCCCTTAATCCAGGACTCCCTCAGTAGCCCCTGAACCAGGCTTCGATGACGATGTGTCCAGCGCGCAAATTGTCTTCGGTGTTGCAAGGCAGGTTCCTTCTCTGAATACTCCGAAACAGTCTTCGAACGCAACGAACGTGTCCGGCTCTGCAAAACAAATACCACACACCATCGCAGAGAGCATAATATTTCATGAGTCCAATCTGCTGACAACTTTTTGCAGCATGACATCACGTCACCACCCGGTTATTATTTTGAACCGCTTTTTTGCCTGCCGCTACACGTTTCGAGATGTGGTTTTATTGGCACGTCTTGTCGAAGCAAAGATCGTGTCCCCTTATTGTGGGATTCTCATCAATATGGGCGTGGGTAACCCAACCGTTCCGTTGGCATGATTCCTTAGGAATAGGCAGGTTTCAAGGCTTAGGAGGAGGTGTTCGATATCCATGTCCTTTATAAGGGGGCCAAGGGCCGTCTTTATCCTTTACGCTGACCCTTTCCTCAGCCTTTCCAACCTCGATTTCCAGCATCCAAGGTTCAATTTCATTCCTTCGAGCTTCCCAATCATGTCTGGACCCAACCCTCAGGGGCGGTGGGTGGCTTCCTCTATCATAGAGGAGGATATTGCAAAGATCCAGGCGGCAAGATACCTGACCGCGGAAATCCCCCACATGCTTCATGCTCAAGGGCAGGTTATTCCTACTCCCAAATCCGGCGAGAGGGTCGTATTCATCTCCCACTTCCTCCGAGGGCTAGAGTTCGCTCTTCATTCTTTCATCCGAGGGCTCATGTTTTATTACGGGCTAGATTTTCACGATCTAGCTCCGGACTCCTTTCTTCACGTCTTGGCGTTCATCATCATGTGCGAGGCCTTCCTACGAATTCCCCCACACTTCAGCTTATGGCTCAAGAACTTTAATGTGAAGCCGAAGGTAGTCGATGGGAAACAAGCGGAGTGCGGTGGTGCTATAGTGAGCAAACTCACCCATACTCCTTGGCCAAAAGGCTCCTTCACAGAAACTTCCAACCTATGGCAGTGGGAGTGATTTTACATCACTAAACCCCATGGTACCAAGTGGGCAGTGCTACGTCTTGAGCTTGCGTTGGTTTTCCTTGAAGAGGAAAGGGTGATCCAACAATAGTAGTGTAAGTATCTCCCTCAGTTTTTGAGAACCAAGGTATCAATCCAGTAGGAGGCTCCTCAGAAGTCCCACGCACCTACACAAACAAACAAGAACCCGCAACCAACGCAATAAAGGGGTTGTCAATCCCTTCATGGCCACTTGCGAAAGTGAGATCTGATAGAGATAATATGATAAGATAAATATATTTTTGGTATTTTATGATATAGATTGGAAAAGTAAAGATGCAAATAAAAGTAGATTGAAAGCTTATACGATAAGAGATAGACCCAGGGGCCATAGGTTTCACTAGTGGCTTCTCTCAAGATAGCATAAGTATTACGGTGGGTGAACAAATTACTGTCGAGCAATTGATAAAAAAGTGAATAATTATGAGATTATCTAGGCATGATCAAGTATATAGGCATCAAGTCCATGACAAGTAGACCAACTCCTGCCTGCATCTACTACTATTACTCCACACATCGACCACTATCCAGCATGCATCTAGAGTATTGAGTTCATAAAGAACAGAGTAACGCATTAAGAAAGATGACATGATGTAGAGGGATAAACTCATGCAATATGATATAAACCCCATCTTTTTATCCTCGATGGCAACAATAAAATACGTGCCTTGCTTCCCCTGCTGTCACTAGGAAAGGACACCGCAAGATTGAACCCAAAGCTAAGAACTTCTCCCATTGCAAGAAAGATCAATCTAGTAGGCTAAACCAAACTAATAATTCGAAGAGACTTGCAAAGATAACTTAATCACACATAAAAGAATTCAGAGGAGATTCAAATACTTCTCATAGATAAACTTGATCATAAACCCACAATTCATCAGATCTCGACAAACACACCGCAAAAAGAGTTACATCGAATAGATCTCCAAGAAGATCGAGGAGAACTTTGTATTGAGATTCAGAGAGAGAGAAGAAGCCATCTAGCTAATAACTATGGACCCGAAGGTCTATGGTAAAATACTCACAACTCATCGGAGGGGCCTTGGAGATGATGTAGAGGCCCTTCATGGTTGATTCCCCCTCCGGCGGAGCGCTGGCGAAGGCTCCAAGATCGTATCTCGCGGATACAGAAGGTTACGGCGGTGGAAACAGTTTTTCATGGTCGCTTCTGATGTTTTCGGGGTACGTGGGTATATGTAGGAGGAAGAAGTAGGTCGGTGGACACTCGAGGGGACCATGAGGGTGGGGGCACGCCCACCTGTAGGGGGCGCGTCGGGCACCCTGGTGGCCACCTCGCTTGTTTCTTGACTTCCACTCCAAGTCCTCTGGATCATGTTTGTTCCAAAAAGATTGCTCTCGAAGGTTTCATTCCGTTTGGACTCCGTTTGATATTTCTTTTCTTCGAAACACTGAAATAGGCAAAAAAAACAGCAATTCGGGCTGGGCCTCCGGTTAGTAGGTTAGTCCCAAAGATGATATAAAAGTGTAAAGTAAAGCCCATAAACATCCAAAATGGGTAATATAATAGCATGGAACAATAAAAAATTATAGATACGTTGGAGACGTATCAAGCATCCCCGAGCTTAATTCCTTCTCGTCCTCGAGTAGGTAAATGATAAAAACATAATTTTTGATGTAGAATGCTACCTAACATAATTCTCAATGTAATTTTCTTTATTGTGGCATGATTGTTCAGCTCCAAATGATTCAAAATAAAATCTTATAAAACATAAAAATAGTAATACTTGAAGCATACTAACAAATAATCATGTCTTATCAAAATAGCATAGCCAAAGAAAGCTTATACCTATAAAATCATATAGTTAGGCCATGCTTCATTTTCATCACATAAAATACTCCCATCATGCACAACCCCGGTTTCAGCCAAGCAATTGGTTCATACTTTTTAACGCGCTTCAGCTTTTTCAACTCTTACTCAATACATGAGCACAAGCCATGGACATAGCACTATATGTGGTATATGGTGGTTGTGAAGACAAAAAAAGAGGGAGAATATAGTCTCACATCAACTAGGCATATCAACGGGCTATGGAGATGCCCATTAATAGATATCAATGTGAGTGAGTAGGGATTGCCAAGCAACGGATGCACTAGAGCTATAAATGTATGAAAGCTCAACAAAAGAAACTAAGTGGGTGTGCATCCAACTTGCTTGCTCACGAAGACCTTGGGCATTTTGAGGAAGCCCATCATTGGAATATGCAAGCCAAGTTCCATAATGAAAAATTCCCACTAGTATATGAAAGTGACAACATAGGAGACTCTCTATCATGAAGATCATGGTTCTATTTTGAAGCACAAGTGTGGAAAAGAGATAGTAGCATTGTCCCTTCTCTCTTTTCTCTCATAATTTTTTTGGTGGGCTTCTTTGTCCTCTTTTTTTTATTTGTGGGCTTCTTTGTCCTCTTTTATTTTTATAAAGGCCGATGTCTCATCCCGACTTGTGGGGGAATCATAGTCTTCATCATCCTTTCCTCGCTTGGGACAATGCTCTAATAATGATGATCATCACACTTTTATTAATTTACAACTCAAGAATTACAACTCAATACTTAGAACAAAACATGACTCTACATGAATGCCTCCGGTGGTGTACCAGGATATGCAATGAATCAAGAGTGACATGTATGAAAAATTATGAAGGTGGCCTTGCCACAAATACAATTTCAACTACATGATCATGCAAAGAGCAATATGACAATGATGATGCGTGTCATAAGAAATGGAATGGTGGAAAGTTGCATGGCAATATATCTCGGAATGGCTATGGAAATGCCATAATAGGTAGGTATGGTGGCTGTTTGGAGGAAGGTAAATAATAGGTGCCTGATACCGGCGAAAGTTGCGCGGCATAATAGAGGCTAGCAAAGTGGAAGGATGAGTGTGCGTATATCCATGGACTCACATTAGTCATAAAGAACCCATATACTTATTGCAAAAGTCTACTTGCCCTCGAAGCAAAGTACTACTATGCATGCTCCTAGGGGAAGGGTTGGTAGGAGTTAACCATCGTGCGATCCCGACCTCCACTCATAAGGAAGACAATTAAAAGAGCACCCCGTGCAACAAATTTGTCACACGACTTTTACCATACGTGCATGCTATGGGACTTGCCAACTTCAACACAAGTATTTCTCAATTTCATAATTACCCAACTAGCATGACTCTAACATTACCACATTTATATCTCAAAACAATTATCAAGCATCAAATTGATCCTAGTGTTTAATGCGCTTCCTATGATATTTTTATTATACCCAACTTGGATGCTCATCATTCTAGGACAAAATTTATAACCATAAAAAATACCATGCTGTTCTAAAAGACTCTCAAAAAATTATAAGTGAAGCATCATATATCAACAATTTCTTCAAAATTAAGCCACCGTCGTGCTCTAAAAGATTTAAGTGAAGTACTAGAGCAAAAACTATCTAGCTCAAAAGATATAAGTGAAGCACATAGAGTGTTCTAATAAATTATATCAAGTGGGCTTCTCCCAAAAGGTGTGTATAGCAAGGATGATTGTGGTAATCTAAAAAGCAAAGACTAATATCATACAATACGCTCCAAGCAAAACACATATCATGTGGCGAATAAAAATATAGCTCGAAGTAAAGTTACCGATATACGAAGACAAAAGAGGGGATGCCTTCCGGTGCATCCCCAAGCTTAGGATTTTGGTTAGCCTTGAATATCTTGGGGTTCCATGGGCATTCCCAAGCTTAGGCTCTTGCCACTCCTTATTCCATAGTCCATCAAATCTTTACCCAAAACTTGAAAACTTCACAAAACAAAACTCAGCAAGAAATCTCGTAAGCTCCGTTAGTGCAAGAAAGAAAAACCACCACACAAGGTACTCTAATGAACTCATTCTTCATTTATATTGGTGTTAAACCTACGGTATTCCAACTTCTCTATGGTTCATACCACTTAATACTAGCCATAGATGCATCAAAATAAGCAAACAACACACGAAAAACAGAATCTGTCAAAAACAGAACAGTCTGTTGCAATCTGTAACTTTAGAATACTTATGGAACTCCAAAAAATCTAAACTAAATTTTTTGACGTGAGTAATTTGTCTATTAATCATATTCAAAAAGAATCAACTAAAAATCACTTTCCAGTAAAACATGGCAGCTAATCTTGTGAGCTCTAAAGTTTCTGTTTTTTTACAGCAAGATCATATTAACTTCACCCAAGTCTTCCCAAAGGTTCTACTTGGCACAAACACTAATTAAAGCATAAAACCACATCTAAACAGAGTCTAGATGAATTATTTATTGAATAACAGCAAGGAAAAATATTGGGTTGTCTCCCAACAAGCGCTTTTTCTTTAAAGCCTTTTAGTTAGGCATTGATAATTTTAATCATGCTCACATGAAAGACAAGAATTGAAGCGCAAAGAGAGCATCATGAAACACGTGACAAACACATCTAAGTCTAACATACTTCCTATGCATAGGCATATTATAAGCAAACAAATTTGCAAGGCAAGCAAAAACTAGCATATGCAAGGAAGAAGAATGAGACGATAGCAATCTCAACATGACGAGAGGTAATTTAGTAACATGAAAATTTCTACAACCATATCTTCCTCTCTCATAATAATTACAAGTGGAATCATAAGAAAATTCAACAAAATATCTATCACATAAAATATTTTCAACACGATCCACATGCATGCGAAGTTGACACTCTTCCAAAATAGTGGGATTAACATTGACTAAAGTCATGACCTCTCCAAACCCACTTTTATCAAAAATATCATAAGATTGAACATACTCCAAATATGTGGGATCTAAAGTTGACACTCTTCCAAACCCACTTTCAATATTATTGCAAACACTATTATCAATCTCATATTCATCATGGGGCTTAAATAAATTTTCAAGATCATAAAAAGAATCACCCCAATCATGATCATTGCAACAAATAGTAGTCATAGCAAAACTAGCATCCCCAAGCTTAGGGTTTTGCATATCAGTAGCACAATTGACATTAATAGAATTTATAGTAACATCATTGCAATCATGCTTTTCATTGAAGGAACTACCAAGTATGGGTGCAACAACAACAATCTCATATTTAACATAAGGAACAATAGTAAATTCATCTTCATAAATATTGGCATCATGGCCACAAGAATAGCAAGCATCATGTTCATCAAGGGAAATTTCAATCAAATCATCGGAATCATCATTGTCTATAGATTCATGTATATCATTATTCTCTTCCAAACCAACGGTCATTCTCTCAATAAATTCTTTGACATAGACATTATGAGCATAGTTTTCATAGCAAAATTTAAGTATGTCAAAATTTTCAGATTCGTAGAGAGTACTATCATACTTTTCAATCAAAGAAGCAACTTCATAAGCACCCTTAAAGGCAACAAATTCTTCAATTTGTTCGATATCATAGTAACTATAAACACCATTTGCATAAGAAGATAAGATTTCATTATCATTAAACTCACATAGGTAGGGAAGATGTTTTTTAGGGTTCTTAGAGCAACAAGTAAAATCACAAATTTCACAAAGATTCCAAGCATAACACAACAAGTAGTTTATTTGATCCCATAAGAGTACCCCTTTTTGAGACACATGATGACGCACAAAATGAGCATGATCATCTAAAGATTTCCCATCAACTAGGCTAGTTGGGGTTTCAGCACGAGCGCATAAGGATCGGAGATGATCCAAGTAGAACACTTTAAGTGGATCCATATCAATAGATTTAGCAAGCAAAGATGCAAGCACATAGAAGGCACATGGGGACACAAGCAAACATCAGATCGGAAGGAAGAAGGGCGAATAAAACGACAAGGGTGAAGTGGGGGAGAGGAAAACGAGAGGCAAATGGCAAATAATGTAATGCGAGGGAGATGAGTTTGTGATGGGTACTTGGTATGTTTTGACTTGAGCGAAGACCTCCCCGGCAATGGCGCCAGAAATCCTTCTTGCTACATCTTGAGCTTGCGTTGGTTTTCCTTGAAGAGGAAAGAGTGATGCAGCAATAGTAGCGTAAGTATTTCCCTCAGTTTTTGAGAACCAAGGTATCAATCAAGTAGGAGGCTCATCAGAAGTCCCACACACCTACACAAACAAACAAGAACTCACAACAAACGCAGTAAAGGGGTCGTCAATCCCTTCATGACCACTTGCAAAAGTGAGATCTGATAGAGATAATATGATAAGATAAATATATTTTTGGTATTTTATGATATATATTGGAAAAGTAAAGATGCAAATAAAAGTAGATTGAAAGCTTATATGATAAGAGATAGACCCGGGGGCCATAAGTTTCACTAGTTGTTTCTCTCGACATAGCATAAGTATTACGGTGGGTGAACAAATTACTGTCGAGCAATTGATAGAAAAGCGAATAATTATGAGATTATCTAGGCATGATCATGTATATAGGCATCACGTCCATGACAAGTAGACCGACTCCTGCCTGCATCTACTACTATTACTCCACACATCGACCGCTATCCAGCATGCATCTAGAGTATTAAGTTCATAAAGAACAGAGTAACGCATTAAGAAAGATGACATGATGTAGAGGGATAAACTCATGCAATATGATATAAACCCCATATTTTTATCCTCGATGGCAACAATACAATACGTGCCTTGCTGCCCCTGCTGTCACTGGGAAAGGACACCGCAAGATTGAACCCAAAGCTAAGCACTTCTCCCATTGCAAGAAAGATCAATCTAGTAGGCCAAACCAAACTAATAATTCGAAGAGATTTTCAAAGATAACTTAATCACACATAAAAGAATTCAGAGGAGATTCAAATACTTCTCATGGATAAACTTGATCATAAACCCACAATTCATCGGATCTCGACAAACACACCGCAAAAAGAGTTACATCGAATAGATCTCCAAGAAGATCGAGGAGAACTTTGTATTGAGATTCAATGAGAGAGAAGAAGCCATCTAGCTAATAACTATGGACCTGAAGGTCTGTGGTAAACTACTCACAAATCATCGGAGGGGCCTTGGAGATGATGTAGAGGCCCTTCGTGGTTGATTCCCCCTCCGGCAGAGTGCCAGCGAAGGCTCCAAGATGGGATCTCACGGATACAGAAGGTTACAGCGGTGGGAATAGCTTTTCGTGGTTGCTTCTGATGTTTTCGGGGTACGTGGGTATATGTAGGAGGAAGAAGTAGGTCGGTGGACAATCGAGGGGACCACGAGGGTGGGGGCACGCACACCTGTAGGGGGCACGTCGGGCACCCTCGTGGCCGCCTTGCTTGTTTCTTGACTTCCACTCCAAGTCCTCTGGATCACGTTTGTTCCAAAAAGATTTCTCTCGAAGGTTTCATTCCGTTTGGACTCCGTTTGATATTTCTTTTCTTTGAAACATTGAAATAGGCAAAAAAAATAGCAATTCAGGCTGGGCCTCCAGTTAGTAGGTTAGTCCCAAAAATGATATAAAAGTGTAAAGTAAAGCCCATAAACATCCAAAACGGGTAATATGATAGCATGGAACAATAAAAAAATATAGATACGTTGGAGACGTATCAGTCAGCTATACCTGCGTTCCGATCTGGCCCTCCATTACAGCTTGCATCATGGATTAATAAGGGGCTGGACTGGAGATCAATTGATGAAGTGCAGATGCTGCAAAAAGCCGCCTCCGGAGCCTTATTGAAAAGGACACTGGCCTTATCAACATAATCCAAGTAATGCTAATCCGTCGGGTCCTACCGTGCCAGTGACGGCCTCTCCGCATGTGGGAGTTCAACCGGGAAGGACCACGAACCTTTCAGCACTTCTTCGGCACGACACACAGAGGAGTGTGGAAATTATTCTTCGGGACACGAAAACAATGGCCGGACACTACAGAGGACATCGGCCTTGACTGCAACCATCCGGATACCTCGGTAAGCTTTCGATTCCTGAACATAGCTTAGTTAAATATGTCGTAACGATATACTGAGAGAACCATATTCGGCCAGGGCTGGATAAAGAAGGTGGAGAGAATCAGGTGTTCGGACCCTCTTCCCGAAGACTCAGTTGATCCGGTGTTAACAAGGATGCTTGTTCCGGCACCATGTCAAGTGACGGCGAAGGAAGACAAAGGACGAGAGAACAAAGGCCCAGGGTGGCCCCCATTCTAGAGGTAACGCAAGACTCGTCCGGTGAGACTGGAACTCCCTCTTTAGAAGACGAAAGGGCATGAAAAGCTGACATCCCTTCTCCCCATGGGAAGAAGAGGACCGCCTCCGAAGACTTGAAGATAAAGGCTTCTGAGCGAGGGAAGATATCCCTGTTAGGCGGTTCTAGTTCGGGAGGCGACGTTGTCACGCAGTTTCTCCATAAGGACAAGCCCTTAGCCAAATCGTAAGTGAACAAGGGTGTATTAAACATATCCTATTCTTTCCTGGTTGCCAGGGTAATATTTAAAATATATGTTTGCAATCCGGCCTGCAGCCTTCCTTAACAGTCCTCCTCCTCGGGGGATCTTCTTCTGGAGATGATGGAGAGCGAGACGCCTCCACAGACTTCCCCGCCCAATAGGGCAGACGACTCCGAGGTGTCGTCCCGGAGGATCTCTCCCGATCAACAAGTGGTGCGAGGGAAAATGAAGACCAGGATCGAAGGTGATACTTCGGCCGTCCAGGGTCCGGGGTGTGCGGCCCCTACGGGGACCAACAATAGAGGCCCTGGACTATCCGATTTACAGCCAGAGATGACTCTAAGGTCGAGTAAACATATTCCTTTGAAGGGAGTCCATACCCCTACAGCTTCTTCCAGGGATCCGGAGGCGCCGGATACATGGACAGTCATGTTGTGACATGCGCCCATCTCAGAGGAACATCATGCTTTGATGGGTACGGTGGTTGAGAGGATCCTATCCATGAAAAGCGGATTGAATGAAGCCTTCACGGGCCTGCTAAGGGGCTTTGAGGTATGTAATGTCATGCTTTCAATTGTGCTATAAACGCAAAATGCGCCTGTGTATAGATAGTAGCCCCTGAGACTCTGGTTGGCATCCAAAGGGAGGCGATCAGAGGATCAAGAAAGATATGCCCAGGAAATAATCTGATTAATTGGAACACATGCTGTTACATCCCTGGCAACTGCCCAAGCTACAGAGGTTGCAGATCTGCAGCAGAAACTTGATGTGGCGGATGATGACATCACGCTTATTAACAGGCGGCTCGACGAGGCGCAAGGTATATCTTTGGGGCAGTCAGTATATGCAAGTACTATAATATAAGCATGACGCTGAGAATTGTATACTGAGATATGCATAACTGCAGATAGTGCCACCATAGTTGAGACCCTTCGGGCTGAGCTTGCTCGGGCCAAGGAGCAAGCTAGGATGAGTTATACGGCTGCCAAAAAGGCAGCTGCTGAATTGAAGGCCGAACAAGCTACTCGGCGCCAGTGCGAGGAGAGAATATCCACTATGGCGCTTGAGCTAAAGGATTCCACTGACCGATGCAAAATTCTTGAGAAGGATAACAAAGCCAGAACAGCCGATCTCGACAAGGCCTTACAAGAGGCGAGAGAAGCACGGTCCGAGTCTAGAGCGGCTCGGGAGGAGATCCGGCAAGCTGGGGAGATCGCGGCCGGTAAGCCCTTTTTATTACAAACTAAATTCGGCGATCTGAATTATGCCCCGCTTAATCAAGTGTGGAGTTCTTCAGACACATTTTTGGACTTGCCGAAGAGTGTCTCCGATGCGACGCAGTTTTTCCAAGTGCAAGAAGGACATGCAACGAAAAAACTTTTCTGGTCGCAATTTAGCATGCCGAAGTGTACGCTGTTGCTGAACAAACAGATGGCCCAATGGGCCGAGCTCCATAAGATATCCGGATCTTCCATGAAGGACGTCGTGGTCTGGCTGTGGCTGACTGAGCCAATTCTGAATAGTTATTTCGGTTTGGTGCAGCGACTTGTTGATGCGGTGCCGCGTATCGATGCCATTAAGCGGTCATCGTGCATTGAGGGTGCACAGATGGCCTTTACCCACGTCAAAACATACTGGGCGAAGATGAAGGCCACCGATATTGCAGTGAAGAGTCCACCCAAGGGCAAGGACCATCACACGCCAGAGCATTATTTTGAGGATGTCCTAGAGGGTGCCTGCTTAATAGAGGGTCAGTGCTTGAAGGATACAATGTTTGAGTGAAATGTACCTGAATTGTAAAAACAATATTATGATATATTAAGGCTATGTTTTTTATACTTTTGTGTGAAAGTTTTGGTTCCTCCTGTGCGGCCGTTTTTTGTATAATCTGAAAGTTTACTAGTCGTCGGCTTCAGCCCCCTTGCATATAATACATGGGTGTTCGAAAAAGCACTTGATCACTCTTGACCCAATGTCTTGGTCCATGAAGGAGGTGTCAATGCGGTGAACTAGGCAATCAGACTATAGGGCTTTAACACTTTCACTTAGCCATAGGAGTTTGACGGTGGGTCTATGATATATCCCCTGGTATGTACGCGATTGTCCGAATACGGTGCATTACATAGGTGACCAGAAGAACGGTCCTTCGTGTAATACCGGAGGAATCGCGAAGATTCTGATGAGTCATCGAGTGGTTGACCAGCTCTCGCTGCATCATGACAGTCAGTTTTCGGCTTTCTCTACTGAGGTGCTCATCCGGATAAACCAGGACACAATCGCAGTAGTTCTCCCTTTACTACCTTAGCCGATAGAGCGGCACGTAAGGTAGTAAGCACAGGTGCCAGGCAACCCAACTATTGACCAAAGACATGATTCGGAGCTGATGCATATAAGGCCAAACTGGTGACGCCGAAGCATGCTTGTAAAGCTGCTCGGACTTGTCGGCAACTCATATGTTGTCATATCGAGCCCCTGGCAATGTATGTCGAGGTGCGTGCGTGAAATAACCACAGAAGCAAAATTCAGTTCTTTGAGAAGAGAGAATACTAAATACGGGTGATGTTTGATTGGCATCTGAACGATACGCCAAGCGCGATCTTTGCTATTACCCAGGTTATTTAACATGCTGGGGTCGAGAGATGAGAAAAAGGGGCATTTTACATGTTTGAAATAAAGAGTGCGGTCTACAAAAAGCATTTGCGATGCCTTTCCTTGACTAAAGGACTTCTCAGCAAATATAGTCACCTGTGGTAAAAGATAAAAAATAGTTAGAAAAAGGAAAAGACTATGAGAGTGCGGACTGTATTGTAGGTCTGTCCGTATTGTGAGTCCACCGATGACCAGGGTATTGTAAGTGCATAATTATGTATGTGCGGTGCAAACTTCGCGGCTATGTGGGGCGGACGACGGAGACCGAACTGCTAATCCAGCTCTGAGATTGATCGGTCCTGTTCAATAAAGACCGACGACTTGATGGCCGATGAGATGCGTGGCTTGATATGGCTGCTTTGTACTTCGGCCGTAGTGGCCATAGTATGTTCCTCTGTATGAGGGAATATTCCGCATTTCCGCCTAATTTTGGGGCGATTGGCTCTATGGCACCGGCGTCCCATGGTGCGTGCTCGCGCTCCCTTATAGGGATGTGCGTCACATATACCATGTTCATTGTTTTCACTTTGGGGGGAAATTGCTTTTGACCCCCGGTGTTCGGTTGGCGAGTCTCTTCGTCATCGCTGTCACCGGGCGGCCCCTTCCCCTTGTGTTTGGCATTAAGCCTGCCAGATTGTTTAAAGACCCAACATCTTCTGTTGTTGTGATTGGCTGGTTTAACGGGGGTGCCATGAATCTGGCAGGGCCGATCCAGTATTTTATCTAGGTTGGATGGTCTGTCTCTATTTGCCTTGAATGGCCTTTTTCATTGACCGGGTTTGGAACCACTGAATCCAGCATTAACCGTCGTGTCTTGCGCTTCAACATTACTATTTCGGCGCTTGTGTTTATTGTGTCGTGGCTTGCCGTTGCCGTCTCGAAGTTCAGAAGTGCCCGGATTAACGATGTTGTTGCTTCTATGACCGAGCCAACTGTCTTCTCCCGCGCAAAAGCGGGTCATCAGAGCGGTAAGGGAAGCCATGGATTTTGATTTTTTTTGACCGAGATGGCGGGCTAGACACTCATCTCGGACGCTATGTTTAAAGGCCACGAGGGCTTCGGCGTCCGGACAATCGACAATTTGGTTCTTTTTAATTAAGAACCTAGTCCAGAGCTTTTTGGCTGACTCCCCGGGCTGCTGGATGATGTGACTTAAGTCATCAGTGTCCGGAGGCCGGACATATGTACCTTGGAAGTTGTCGCGGAAGGCGTCTTCCAAGTCTTCCTAGCTACCAATGGAGTTCTCCAGGAGGCTATTTAGCCAGTGCCGCGCTGGTCCCTTTAGTTTTAATGCGAGGTATTTGATGGCGTGGAGGTCATCGCCGTGGGCCATGTGGATATGGAGAAGGAAATCTTCATTCCATACCGCGGGATCTGTTGTTCCATCGTATGATTTGATATTCATGGGTTTAAACCCGTCCGAGAATTCGTGTTCCACTACTTCGTCGATGAAGCAAAGGGGGTGTGCGGCACCTCTATATCAGGCCAAGTCGTGATGTAGCTCGGATGGAGTTCGTCTGCGGTGTTCGGCCCGGGCATGTTTGTGTTTGTCATGTCTGGCTAGATGGTCGTCATCAGGGCACGCCTCCGTGATCCGTAGATCGGTCTGGTCTGACATGCTCTGTTATGCAGGTCCTACCGCAGGTCATATGTATGACCCCAAGCTGTCATGTCTCTGCCCTTACCGCGAGGTGGTACTGGCTGGTGTTCGGCTTGAGTTGTCGATTTGTCCCGGTGGTCGGTCAGCCACGTTACATGCTGATGGTACGGGCTCAGGTGTCTCGTTGTCGAATTGAGGTAGCAATTTGCGCTTCGAGTAACTTTTGGTTGTGCGTTCGAGGCCGTATTCCTCGGCTGCCAGGACATTAGTCCATCTGTCATTGAGCAGATCTTAATCAGCTTGAAGCTGCTGCTGCTTCTTTTTCAGGCTCCTTGTAGTGGCTATTAGCCGGCGCTTAAAGCGCTCCTGCTCGAGAGGTTCCTCAGACACAATGAAATCCTCGTTGCCAAGGCTCACCTCATCCTCGGAGAGTGGAAGATAATTACTGTCCTCCGAGTCTTTGTTTACGGCCTGTTCATCAGGGCTAACTCGCCCGTCCTCCCGTTCGTCCTGTTCGGAGGTTGGCTCAACGGGGTTTTCGTTGTCTTTGGCATCGTCCGGAGTATTGTTTTCTCTCGTGCCGGTATCACTGTCTTTTCCACGGCATGATTTAGAGCGGCGCCGCTGATGTCGGTGTTTTGGCTGTATCTCAGGAGGTTTATCCTTGACTAGATCCTTCTCGTTATCACCATTGTTCTCTTTGGGTGTATCCACCATGTACACGTCGTACGAAGAAGTGGCCGTCCAGCACCCGGTAAACGGCGGGTTTTGGCCCTGCTCCTCTTCGGCATCGTCGTCCACACCATCGATGTCTTCGGAGCCGTAATCGAGCATGTCGGTTAAGTCTTCGACAGTGGCTATGAAGTGGGCGGTGGGTGGCAAGTGAAATTCTCTGTCATCAGCCTCCATTTCGAACCGGATATAATTCGACTGTGAGTCCCCGCTAAGGAGAGTGTTTTTAATGAGTTTAGCACGTTGCCTAAAGGTGATTGCCGGAGATGTCCGCGGAGCTGAATTCGACGATCGATGCCTGATTAGGCTCGACATATGCGGACGCACGTGGTTCGGAACCTGTAGCCAGAAACAAGTCTGAGGTTCCAGTGGCACATGTTCCACTCGAGGTTGGGTCTGTGTGCGTCTCCGACGTTGCTGAGTCTGCGGCTTCCGTGGCGGGGTTGAGCTTCCCGTCCTCGAATGGCCCGACCTGCTCCGGATCTAGGGCCAAAGCAGTTACAGGCGCTATCTCTTGGGTATGGTCCGATGACAGATTTAAGTCATGTTCATCGCGATGGCAGGGAGCGGCTGCCGTGGTCTCGAATCCATCGAAGATCAAGTCTCCATGGATATCAGCGACGTAGTTCAAGCTTCCAAATCTAACCTGATGGCCAGGGGCGTAGCTGTCGATCTGCTCTAGATGGCCAAGAGAGATGGACCGTAGTGCGAAGGCGCCGAATACGAAGATATGTCCGGGGAGGAAGACTTCCCCTTGGACAACATTGTTGTAGATGACTGACAGGGCCATCGAACCTCTTGAAGACGATGCAGCGGAACTCTCAATGAAAGCACCAATGTCGGTGTCAAAACCAGCGGATCTCGGGTAGGGGGTCCCGAACTGTGCGTCTAAGGTCGATGGTAACAGGAGACAAGGGACACGATGTTTACCCATGTTCGGGCCCTCTCTATGGAGGTAATACACTACTTCCTGCTTGATTGAACTTGATGAATATGAGTATTACAAGAGTTGATCTACCACAAGATCATAATGGCTAAACCCTAGAAGTCTAGCCTATATGATTATGATTGTCCTTTTCCCTACGGACTAAGCCCTCCGGTTTATATAGACACCGGAGGGGACTAGGGTTGTACAAAGTCAGTTACAGAGAAAGGAATCTTCATATCTGGACGCCAAGCTTGCCTTCCATGTCAAGGAGAGTCCCATCCAGACACGGGAGAGAGTCTTTTGTCTTGTATCTTCATGGCCCATCAGTCCGGCCCAGGTTACATAGTCCGGACGCCTGAGGACCCCTTAATCCAGGACTTCCTCAGTTGCCAACAAGTCCCCCGACCACAAGAAAACGCCCCTGCACTCCCAGCACCATAGCGACAAGATCGCGCGCCGCCCGCGGCGGT
The DNA here is from genome assembly GCF_002162155.2 of Triticum dicoccoides. Lineage (NCBI taxonomy): Eukaryota > Viridiplantae > Streptophyta > Magnoliopsida > Poales > Poaceae > Triticum > Triticum dicoccoides. The sequence goes on from NC_041385.1 coordinate 117,624,738, forward strand.
GACGTGGGGGTACCAAGATCAGGCTCCGCCTCCTTGGCAGGCTCCGGTGACCACAGCAGGCTGCCGTGCCTTCACTCCAGAGCTGTGTAGTGTCGTTTGGCCCGGCAAGTTCAAGCCAGACCTGCCTCCGCACTACGACGACACTCCCGACACTGCAGAGTTCTTGCAGCTCTACGAGCTGAGCATCGAGAAGGCCAGCGGCGACGAGAAGGTCATGGCGAACTGGTTCCCCATGGCCCTCAAGGATGGCACTCGTTCGTGGCTCCTGAACTTGCCCGCGGGGTCAATCTTCTCCTAGGGTGAGATGCGCGAGCGCTTCGTCACCAACTTCCAGGGCACTCGCGACCGCCCGCCGACCGCGGGTGACCTATGGCGCATCAAGCAGCAGCCGGGAGAGACCCTACAGAAGTACATCCAGCGCTTCAATAGCGTTCACCTCAAGATTCCCAAGGTGACGGACGAGGCCATCATCTTAGTGTTCTCCGATGGTGTCTGCGATGTCAAGATGAAGGAGGAGCTCGCCATCCATGAGGAACTATGCACGACCCTGGAGATGTTCAACATGGCGACCAAGTGCGCAAGAGCTGAGGAGGGGCGCCTCTCCCTCCTCGAGCTCCCTTTTGCCGACCCAGAAGAGAAGAAAGCCAAGCCAAGGATGTGAAGCGCAAGGGAGTAGCTATGCTCGCGGCTGAGCCAGAGATGAAGCGCGGATATGACCACCCCGAGTCGTCCAAGAGCAGCTATTCGTTCTGCACCTTCCACAACATACACAACCACAACACCAACGATTGCCAAGAGCTCAAGGCCATTCGTGATGGACGCTTCAGTCGACGCGAGTGCAACGGCCGGGCTTACGGCCGAGGAGGAGGACGAAGTGGAGGACGCTGGGATTACCGCGGCCCTCGCCAGGAGTGGCGGGACCGACCTTGTGAGGACCGCTGGTAGGACCAGCCTTGTGAGGGCGCCTGGAGGGAGCAGCCTCGTGAGGACCGTCCTTAGGGCAATGTCGGCCTCCCTCCGCTGTCGCTGCCACCAAGGAGGAATGACGGCCATCATTAGGACGAGGGGGCTGGGGGCTTCCAAGAGCCTGACGCCATCGTCTGCATCTTGGGTGGTCCTCAAGCCCCAGCCTCTCAGCGCATCTTGATAACCCACAAGTATAGGGGATCTATCGTAGTCCTTTCGATAAGTAAGAGTGTCGAACCCAACGAGGAGCAGAAGGAAATGATAAGCGGTTTTCAGCAAGGTATTCTCTGCAAGCACTAAAATTATCGGTAACAAATAGTTTTGTGATAAGGTAATTTGTAATGGCTAACAAGTAACAAGTGTAAATAAAGTGCAGCAAGATGGCCCAATCCTTTTTGTAGCAAAGTACAAGCCTGGACAAACTCTTATATAGATAAAAGCGCTCCCGAGGACACATGGGAATTATCGTCAAGCTAGTTTTCATCACGTTCATATGATTCGCGTTCGGTACTTTGATAATTTGATATGTGGGTGGACCGTTGCTTGGGTGTTGTCCTTACTTGGACAAGCATCCCACTTATGATTAACTCCTATTGCAAGCATACACAACTACAAAAGAAGTATTAAGGTAAACCTAACCATAGCATGAAACATATGGATCCAAATCAGCCCCTTACGAAGCAATGCATAAAGTAGGGTTTAAGCTTCTGTCACTCTAGCAACCATCATCTACTTATTACTTCCCAATGCCTTTCTCTAGGCCCAAACAATGGTGAAGTGTCATGTAGTCGACGTTCACAGGACACCACAAGAGGAAAGACAACATACATCTCATCAAAATATCGAATGAATACCAAATTCACATGACTACTAATAGCAAGACTTCTCCCATGTCCTCAGGAACAAACATAACTACTCACAAATCATATTCATGTTCATAATCAGAGGGGTATTAATACGCATAATGGATCTGAACATATGATCTTCCACCAAATAAACCAACTAGCGTCAACTACAAGGAGTAATCAACACTACTAGCAACCCACATGCACCAATCTGAGGCTTTGGGACAAAGATTGGATACAAGAGATGAACTAGGGTTTTAGAGGAGATGGTGCTGGTGAAGATGTTGATGGAGATTGACCCCCTCCTAATGAGAGGATCGTTGGTGATGACGATGGCGATGATTTCCCCCTCCCGGAGGGAAGTTTTCTTGGCAGAACAGCTCTGCCTGAGCCCTAGATTGGTTCCGCCAAGGTTCCGCCTCGTGGCGGCGGAGTTTCTTCCCGGAAGCTTGCTTATGATTTTTTCGAGGGTAAAAGACCTCATATAGCAGAAGATGGACACTGGAGGCCTGCAGGGGGCCCACGAGGCAGGGGCGCGCCCAGGGGGGTAGGGCGCCCCCCCACCCTCGTGGCTAGGGTGTGGGCCCCCTCTGGTATTTTCTTCGCTCAGTATTTTTTTTATTTCCAAAAATGACTTCCGTGGAGTTTCAGGACTTTTGGAGTTGTGCATAATAGGTCTCTAATATTTGCTCCTTTTCCAGCCCAAAATTGCAGCTGCCGGCATTCTCCCTCCTCATGTAAACCTTGTAAAATAAGAGAGAATAGGCATAAGTATTGTGACATAACGTGTAATAATAGCCCATAATGCAATAAATATCGATATAAAAGCATGATGCAAAATGGACGTATCAACTCCCCCAAGCTTAGACCTCGCATTTCCTCAAGCGGAGGCCGATAATGATAAATATGTCCACATGTTTAGAGATAGAGGTTTCGATAAAATAAAATACAGACATGAGGGCATCATGATCATTCTTATAACAACAACATATATAGATATTGTCATATGATTTCTTATGCTCAAGTAATAATCTATTCACAATGTCAAGTATGAATCAGAAACTTCATTGAGAACTAACAAACTATAATCTCAGTCACTGAGGCAATTGCAATTTATCATAACATCAGAAAGAGTCAATATAAGAGCTTTTCAGCAAGTCCACATACTCAACTATCATTTAGTCTTTCACAATTGCTAACACTCACGCAATACTTGTGGTTATGGAGTTTTAATCGGACACAGAGAAAGATAGGGGCTTATAGTTTCGCCTCCCAACCTTTTATCTCAAGGGTAACGTCAACAATAATAGTCCATGCCAACTTACATCCAATTGGATATATATATATCAGGATCTTTCCAACACAATGTGCTTGCCAAAGGATAAAATGTAAAAAGGAAAGGTGAAGATCACCATGACTCTTGCATAAGGGTAGAAGATAAAAGTAAAAGATAGGCCCTTCGCAGAGGGAAGCAGAGGTTGTCATGCACTTTCATGGTTGGATGCACGAAACCTTAATGCAAAAGAACATCACTTTATATTGCCACTTGTGATATGGACCTTTATTATGCAGTCCGTCGCTTTTATTTCTTCCACATCACAAGATCGTATAAAGCTTATTTTCTCCACACTAATAAATCATACATATTTAGAGAGCAATTTTTTATTGCTTGCACCGATGACAACTTACTTGAAGGATCTTACTCAATCCATAGGTAGATATGGTGGACACTCATGGCAAAACTAGGTTTAAGGATATTAAGAAGCACAAGTAGTATCTCTACTTGGTGCAAAGAATTGGCTAGCATGAGGGAGAAAGGCAAGCTCAACATGTTGGATGATCCATGACAATATACTTTATTTCAGATATAAGAAAACATAACCCATTACGTTGTCTTCCTTGTCCAACATCAACTCTTTAGCATGTCATATTTTAATGAGTGCTCACAATCATAAAAGATGTCCAAGATAGTGTATTTATATGTGAAAACCTCTCTTTCCTTATTACTTCCTATTAATTGCAACGATGACCAAAACTATGTTTGCCAACTCTCAACAACTTTTAATCATCATACTCTTTATATGTGAAGTCATTACTCTCCATAAGCTCCATATGATCTCTTTGTTTCTTTTTATTTCTTTCTTATTCTTTTATTCCCTCAAGATCAAAGCATAGTAATCAAGCCCTTGAGTCAACACTAATCTTTATTATATATAGCTCACGGACTCGATTACATAGAAGGGATCATAAGGCAAAACTCAAAACTAAATCATACTAAAACTTTGTTCTACTAGATCAAGATACTACCAAAAGGATTGAACTAAGAAAACGGTAAAGATAGGAGTGTGATGGTGATACGATACCGGGGCACCTCCCCCAAGCTTGGCAGTTGCCAAGGGGAGTGCCCATACCCATGTGATTATATCTCCTTCTTCGGAGGTGATGAAGGTGGTGGTGATGATGACAATTGTGCATTCAGTTTTTTCATATTGTAGTTGGGAAGTGCTATTTCCTCTTGTAAATCATTCATCTCCGATTCCAACTTCAAGATCTTGTCACATAAATCTCCTTTGCTCTTCTCCCGAAAACTTAAAGGAATAGATCGGTTGTTAGATAGTTTAGCCCTCTTAGGAAGACTAGATTTCTTGAACTTCACGTGCATATCCCCAGGTTGAGGTAGAGGACATCCTCCTCCTCTAAACTTGAATCATTGATCCTCATCAAATGAGCATCCTCCTCCTCATCCGTAGTTCGACCACAAGGAGATAGATCCCCATAGGTCTTTGGGTCAGCAATGAGGTATGAGACATAGCTATCCCCGTTGGAATCCTGAGATGACATCTTCCAAATCCACGGCAGAAAACAGCTCGAAACAAAGACAGAGGATATTTGTGTGATACAATGGTCAAAACCTTTGGGAGATTATATAATGAATTTTTACCGACCAAAAGAAGTGTCGTGCAAGAAAACGGAGTCTGGAAAGCGCACGGGGTGCCCACGAGGCAGGGGGCGCGCCCAGGGGGTAGGGCGCACCCTCCACCCTCATGGAAGCCTCGTGTCCTTCCCGGAATACTTCTTATTTTCCTATTTTCTTAAATATTCCAAAACAGAGAAAAATTGCCATTAGAACTATTTTGGAGCCCGTTTACTTACCGTACCACATACCTATTCTTGTTCGGAGTCTGAAACGGTCTGGAAAGTGTCCCTTATGTATTCCTCCGGGGTTACGGTTTCAAGAACATTAGTTTCAACATTTATAGGATTACCTGAGATATAATGTTTGATTCTTTGACCGTTCACCACCTTCGGATTTGTGCCCTCGAAGTTGTTGATTTTTATGGCACTGGAATGGTAGACCTCCTCGATAACGTAAGGACCTTCCCATTTAGAGAGAAGTTTTCCTGCAAAAAATCTTAAACGAGAGTTGTATAGCAACACATAATCACCTATATTAAACTCACGCTTTTGTATCCTTTTGTCATGCCATCTTTTAACCTTTTCCTTGAATAGTTTGGCATTTTCACAGGCTTGGGTTCTCCATTCATCAAGTGAGCTAATGTCAAATAGCCTCTTTTCATCGGCAAGTTTGAAATCATAGTTGAGCTAATTAATAGCCCAATATGCCTTATGTTCTAGTTCGAGAGGCAAGTGACATGCTTTTCCATAAACCATTTTATACGGAGACATACCCATAGGATTTTTATATGCAGTTCTATAGGCCCATAATGCATCATCAAGTTTCTTAGACCAATTCTTTCTAGATCTATTAACAATCTTTTGCAAAATTATTTTGAGCTCTCTATTACTCAATTCTACTTGACCACTAGAGAGTGGGTGATAAGGGAATGCAATTCTATGATTAACATCATAGTTAGCAAGCATTTTACGAAAAGCACCATGAATAAAATGTGAACCACCATCAGTCATTAAATATCTAGGGACTCCAAACCTCGGAAAAATAACTTCTTTAAGCATCTTAATAGAGGTGTTATGATCAACACTACTAGTTGGAATAGTTTCTACCCACTTAGTAACGTAATCAACAACAATTAAAATATGTGTATACCTATTAGAGGAAGGAAACGGTCCCATGTAATCAAAGCCCCAAACATCGAATGGTTCAATAACAAGTGAATAATTCATAGGCATTTCTTGACATCTACTAATATTACCAATTCTTTGGCATTCGTCACAAGACAAGACAAACTTATGGGCATCCTTGAAGAGAGTAGGCCAATAAAAGCCGGATTGCAATACCTTATGTGCAGTTCTATCTCCAGCGGGGTGCCCTCCATAAGCCTCGGAGTGACACTTGCGTAGGATCTGTTCCTGTTCATGCTCAGGTACACAACGTCTAATAACACCATCTACTCCTTCTTTATAAAGATGTGGGTCATCCCAAAAGTAATGTCTCAAATCATAGAAAAACTTTTTCTTTTGTTGGTATGTGAAACTAGGTGGTATAAATTTAGCAACAATGTAATTAGCATAATCAGCACACTATGGAGCAGTTCGAGAAGCATTTATGATAGCTAATTGTTCAATAGGAAAGCTATCATGAATATGTAGTGGGTCATCACGAACATTCTCTAACCTAGACAAGTTGTCTGCAACGGGGTTCTCAGCTCCCTTTCTATCAATAATATGTAAATCAAATTCTTGTAGCAAGAGAACCCATCTAATAAGTCTAGGTTTAGCATCTTTCTTTTCCATAAGATATTTAATAGCAGCATGATCAGTGTGAATAGTTACTTTAGAATCAACAATATAAGGTCTGAACTTACCACAAGCAAAAACGACTGCTAAAAATTCTTTTTTGGTAGTAGCATAATTTCTTTGGGCATTGTCTAGAGTTTTACTAGCATATTTGATAACATTTAATTTCTTATCAACTCTTTGTCCTAGAACAATACCTACAACATAATCACTAGCATCACGCATAATTTCAATGGGTAAATTCCAATCAGGTGGCTGAACAATAGGTGCAGAAATCAATGCTTTCTTAAGTATTTCAAATGCTTCTTCACAATCATCATGAAAGACAAAAGGAATATCTTTTTGTAATAGATTAGTCAGAGGCCGAGAAATTTTTTGAGAAGTCCTTAATGAACCTCCTATAAAAACCGGCATGACCAAGGAAACTTCTTATACCTTTGATGTTCTTGGGGCAGGACATCTTTTCAATAGCATCAACTTTAGCTTTGTCAACTTCAATACCTCTTTCAGAAATTTTATGCCCCAAGACAATACCTTCATTAACCATAAAGTGGCATTTCTCCCAATTCAAGACAAGATTAGTTTCTTGACATCTCTGCAAAACTCGATCAAGGTTGCTCAAGAAATCATCAAAAGAGGATCCATAAATGGAGAAATCATCCATAAAAACCTCACAAATATTTTCACAAAAGTCAGAGAATATGGCCATCATACATCTTTGAAAGGTAGCAGGTGCATTTCATAAACCAAACACTACTAGGGAAAAGCTTATAGGCAGGCGCTTACGAGCAGCGCGCTATATTTACCCGCACTACTGCTACATACTAATAGCGCACTATATTGACCCGCGCTATTAATATATATTACTGGTAGCGCATGGCCTCAAAAAGCACGCTACTAGTAAATATCCCCGACCACACCCCGCGGACAGAACGTAGTAGTAGCGCCGGTTGTACTAACCACGCTACTGCTAAAAAAATAATTATAGCGCGTGAGGTACACCCCATGCTACTATTTTCGGAGGACAAAATCCCGCTGATGGGCCTCAACTAGTAGTAGCGCCGCTCACCGGCATGCGCTACAACTAAGCGCACCCATCCCTCCATCACCGCTCAGAAAAAAATCCCCAATCTCTCTCTCGCGTGAGCCCCCCTCTCTCCGCTGCGACTCCTCGCCGCCACAGCCACATACGCCGGCCACCTCGGCCCGCTCCGGTGACTCCTGGCACCACCGAACATGCTCCCGAGCTTGCCTCCCTCCGCTACATCCTCCCCTTCGACTGGATTCGACGCTCGCGCCCACTAGCAGCCCTCCCCCGTGGCTAGGGTTTCGGGCGTGGCGGTGCCTCTCACTCCGGCGAGTTCAACCCATCCTCCTTCGTCTTCCTATCTCTCTCTCTCCCCGTGTCTAATCTCTGGTGGGGTCTTCTCTTGTAGATGTGCCGATAAGAGGGAGATCAACCAAGTCCTAGATCCAGCACACCTCCATGCCATGGACCCTTGACGAACGAAGGTCGAGGAAGGCCACTGCGTCTGTGCTCGGCCACGAGAAGATGACATGGAGCTCGTCTTCCCGCTCATCTGCTTGTCAAGGTCGCATCTATCTTCTCTGCTCCCCACTCTGAAAACTGAACCCCTTTCTTCTCTGTACATTTGATAGGTTGCAATTTTGTCATTCAACTGGATAGATGGATGTATTCGTTTTGTCTTGCACTATATTCTTGCTCAATTGTTGTTAGTGCTCAAGTTGTACTAGTAGCAGTGGCATAAGTACAAGAAGGGTTTCCGATTTCTCACTTGTGCAAAGAATAAGTTCAGTCAATCTAATATGTGATTAGGCAACCAGGTTTACTGTACTCAAGTTCAGTTTTTGTCGTGCTGCTGCACCAAGATTTCCCCTTGACAAATTTCTGTTGTATCCTTGATTGAAGTTGTACCGAGTTTTCTCACATCTGCCCGAAGGTGTCCACCAACTTACATAGGTGAAAACTGAACCTCTTCCTTTTGTACATGTATCTCCTGTTGGAAATAATCTTTGCTTAGTCTTATCTACATCCAGATGTATTAATAGTGGAGTCTATACGTGAGTGCTAGCTAGTTCATTTCCTTTAGTAGTACTAGTTTTACATGTACAGGCAATAGGCTTAGGATAGTTGCAATCACCCCTAGGCCACACGCGGGGCGACCGTGCCCTCGTCCGCTCCCTCTCGCTGCTGCCAAAGGTCCCGCCGGGCAAAGCCCGAGCGGTGACGACGGCAGCGGTGCCTTCTCCCTCGCGCAGCGATTGCGTTCTCTCCTAATGGTGGCGGCGCATGGCTCGGTGGCGATCCGGCAGCGTGGAGCGGCGGGATCCTTCCCCCCACAATGCTTTAGTTTGCTTATTACATGGTTGCCTGTTTCAGGGGCATTTTTTGTGTGCATTGGTAGACTGTATGACACTGCGTCTTTTTTTATCACTTCAGTCCAGTTTGTCTTCAACACATACCACTCTTAGTGTTCAGTATGAGTACTCTTATACCAATTAGAACTTATCATCATGGTTAGCGCTTGGCATTTAGCAGCATGTTCACCCGAATTACTTATCATTATGGCCGGTTAGAGAAGATTTGATGCCTGTTCACTTTGATTCTTACAGAAGGCTCAGTTTATACGTGTTCTTATATAGTTATATGTCACCTCATATTAGCTGATGCATGATGGGTTTGGTTGACGTTTCCTTTGTAGATGACGTAGATGTTGCATATTGTTTCTTCTAAATACACACTAAATCTTCAGTTATCTGCATGGTATGTACTCTTAGTCTACCTTGCATTGGCCAAAGTGAGTGGTTTTTTGGCGCTAGGTATGATGCCGAGACATTGAATATTTTCTACATGCGAAGATACTTTTAGTGGTCGACCAGCATGCAGGTTGTATGTGAATGAAGATCTCCAGAGATAAATTTGTTTTTTGATAGGTTCGGTGTGCTTGTGATTTCTGTTGGTTCCCTGTCAACTACTATGGCTGCCGCCACAAGCCATGATGGCCAGGTCCTGCCTATTTCTCAATTCTCATACTGCTGCCTCGCCTCTTCTCCTCTCCACCTTTACCCGGTGGAGAATCAGTTGGGCAGATCAAACCTCCTGCATCCTATTCCTGTTGCTGGAGACAAGAACTATTAGTCCATCGCTCCTGGCCAGCTGCTGGACGTGATGCTATCTGGCCGGAAGTAGTAGCAGACTCTCAAGCCAATCCATCGCATGCATGCATCAATTGAATCCACCGTTGATCATTAGGGCACTGTCCCATGCATATATAAGTTGATTCGGCAAGAAACATACCAATCTTATATCTGTAAAAATATATTTCTAGGAGACCACAATTCAGAGTATAATATCTGCCGTCAAACTTCTGCATGGAACTTATATTTGTGTTTATTGCCTTTTTTAGTGTGTTGATATTTGAAAGGGGAACAGGGCAATGTGTTGCACTCTTGCTTTTGTTAGAGCACTATATTTTATTGTTAACCATGCTATGGTCCAAACTCCTTTTTATTCTGCTCATATGCTATTGCTCATCTTTTGTTTTCTGTCCGATGCCTCCTGTATTTAGAGTAGAAATATTCTTAATTTAGTGTTTCTTGAACATGGCCAGAGCAATGGATAAAATCTACTCTGGATAGTTGACAGAGGGAGTACATGCTAAGTTGACTTTTTTCCTGCGGATTTGCTTATCGTGAAGGTGCTTGCAAGGATGCAGAGGGAGCGGATCATTTGGAGAGATAGGATGCCACTGTTTGGTGTTTTTATGCATTTTGGTTTGCTTGTAACTGTGTTTGCACTAGCTGGGAGTAAGTGACTTCAAGAAGTGTAGGTGTTTTAATTGAAGGCATGAAAAGCCATGACAATATGTATGCTCTTACATGACGTGCTCTAATGCAGCTGGTTTATTATAAATCTTGGATTAGTAATGATGTGTAATCCTGTTGGTTTATTGCAAATATGTGTTTGTTTTAGTTGGAATTGTATGCATAGAATGGAATTGGTGGATTTTATTTTTTAATTCCTAATTAGTTAGTAGTAGCGTGGGTTTGCATCCAGGCTACTACTAACTTTTTAGTAGTAACGTGGGGAAAAACCTGAGGCGCTACTACTATTTCATTACTAGTAGCGCGGGTTGCACCCGCGCTACTACTAAAATGTTAGTAGTAGCGTGGGTTTCACCCGCGCTACTACTAACTATTAGCTGTAGCGCGATACTAGTAGTGCGGGTACCCGCGCTGCTAGTAGCCATTTTACCCGCGCTGCTAGTAGCCTTTTTCCTAGTAGTGAAAAGGCATACTTATAGTACCGAAAGGGCAAGTAAAAGTGGTCTTTGCTTCATCATCAGTTGACACAGGTATTTGAGAGAAATCAGAGTAACCATCTAGAAAGCAAAAATGTGTATGTTTGGATAATATTTCTAGCATTTGATTAATAAAAGGCAAAGGGTAATGATATTTTTTAGTAGCTTTATTTAGTTTACGGAAATCAATTACCATCCTATAACATGTAACAATTCTTTGCGGATCAATTCATCTTTATCATTAGAAACGACAGTAATACCTACCTTCTTAGGGACACAATGGACAGGACTTACCACTGACTATCAGCAACGGGATAAATTATACCTGCCTCAAGGAGCTTTAATATTTCCTTTATTACCACTTCTTTCATCTTAGGATTTAGACGTTGTTGGTGATCAATAACTGGTTTGGCATCTTTCTCCAAACTTATTTTGTGTTAACATAGAGTGGGACTAATGCCCTTAAGATCATAAAGAGTATATCCAATAGCAGCACAATGCTTCTTCAGAGTTTTCAATAATTTCTCTTCTTCATGCTCTGAAAGGTTAGCACTAATAATAACAGGATATATCTTCTTTTCATCAAGATAAGCATATTTTAAGGGTATCAGGTAATGGTTTAAGCTCAAACACGGGATCACCCTTGGGTGGAGGTGGATCCCCTAGGATTTCAACAGGCAAGTTGTGTTTCAGAATAGGTCCCTGTTTAAAGAATACTTCGTCTATTTCCCTTCTTTTATTCATGAACATATCATTTTCATGGTCGAGCAAATATTGTTCTAAAGGATCATTAGAAGGCACGACAGTAGAAGCAAGACCAATAATTTCATCTTTACTAGGCAATCCTCATCACGGGGTTGTCTACGAAATTTAGAAAAATTAAACTCATGAGACATATCATCTAAACGAATAGTAACAACATCCTTTTTGCAGTCTATCCTAGCATTGGCAGTATTCAAGAAGGGTCTACCAAATATAATGGGACAGAAGCTATCTTGTGGGGAACCAAGAACAAGAAAATTAGCAGGATATTTAACCTTCCCACACAAGACTTCAACATCCCTAACAATCTCAATTGGTGAAATAGTATCTCTATTGGCAAGCTTAATGGTAATATCAATTTCTTCTATCTCAGCAGGTGCAATATCATGCATAATTTCTTTGTATAAGGAATGAGGTATTGCACTTGCACTAGCACCCATATCACACAAGCCATGATAACAATGATCTCCTATTTTAACAGACATAACAAGCATGCCTACCACAGGTCTATGTTTATCTTTAGCACCAGGTTTAGCAATTCTAGCAGTCTCATTACAGAAGTAAATAACATGCCCATCAATATTATCAGCCAAGAGATCTTTAACCATAGCAATATTAGGTTCAACTATAACTTGCTCAGGGGGTTTGTGTGTCCTAATATTACTTTTGTTGACTACAGTTGAAGCTCTAGCATGATCCTTCATTCTAACAGGGAAAGGTGGTTTCTCAACATAAGCAGTAGGAACAATAGGATCATTATAAGTGATAGTCTTTTCTTCAACTTTAATAGGTGAGCGACTTTTACTTCAATGGGAGGATTATATTTAAACCACTTCTCCTTAGGGAGATCAACATGGGTGGCAAAAGATTCACAGAAAGAAGCTACTATCTCAGAGTCAAGTCCATATTTAGTGCTAAATTCACAGAAAGCATCGGTATCCATAAAAGATTTAACACAATCAAACTTAGGTGTTATACCTGACTCCTTACCTTCGTCGAGGTCCCAATCTTGAGAGTTGCATTTAATTCTTTCCAATAAATCCCATTTGAATTCAATAGTCTTCATCATAAAAGAGCCAGTACAAGAAGTATCGAGCATGGATTGATTATTACGAGAAAGCCGAGCATAAAAATTCTGAATAAACATTCCTCTTGAGAGCTCATGATTGGGGCTTGAATATAACATTGAATTAAGCCGCCCCCAAGCTTGAGCGATGCTTTCTCCTTCGCGAGGCCAAAAATTATATATATAATTACGATCACAATGAACAAGATGCATAGGATAAAACTTCTGATGAAATTCCAGTTTCAATCATTTGTAGTTCCATGATCCCATATCATCACATAGACTGTACCATGTCAACGCATCTCACTTCAAAGATAAAGGGAAGACCTTCTTCTTGATAACATCATCAGGCATACCTGCAAGCTTAAATAATCCACAAACTTCATGCACATAGATTAAGTGTAAATCGAGATGCAATGTTCCATCTCCAGTAAAAGGATTAGCTAGAAGTTTTTCTATCATACCCGAAGGAATTTCAAAGTAAACATTTTCAGTAGGTTCAGTAGGTTGAGGAGAAACTATTTGCTCTACTGGTCGGGGTGAAGATACCCCGAACAAGCCCCTCAAAGGATTACTTTCCATAGTAGCAAGTGACAGTAAATTTCAGCACACTATATAAATTTTTCCTTACCAAATTCCACTTATCAAAGGCGCTACACTCCCCGGCAACGGCACCAGAAAAGAGTCTTGATGACCCACAAGTATAGGGGATCTATCGTAGTCCTTTCGATAAGTAAGAGTGTCGAACCCAACGAGGAGCAAAAGGAAATGATAAGCGGTCTTCAGCGAGGTATTCTCTGCAAGCACTGAAATTATTGGTAACAGATAGTTTTGTGATAAGGTAATTTGTAATGGGTAACAAGTAACAAGTGTAAATAAAGTGCAACAAGATGGCCCAATCCTTTTTGTAGCAAAGGACAAGCCTGGACAAACTCTTATATAGATAAAAGCGCTCCCGAGGACACATGGGAATTATCGTCAAGCTAGTTTTCATCACGTTCATATGATTGGTGTTCGGTACTTTGATAATTTGATATGTGGGTGTACCAGTGCTTGGGTGCTGTCCTTACTTGGACAAGCATCCCACTTATGATTAACTCCTATTGCAAGCATCTGCAACTACAAAAGAAGTATTAAGGTAAACCTAACCATAGAATGAAACATATGGATCCAAATCAGCCCCTTACGAAGCAACGCATAAACTAGGGTTTAAGCTTCTGTCACTCTAGCAACCATCATCTACTTATTACTTCCCAATGCCTTTCTCTAGGCCCAAACAATGGTGAAGTGTCAGGTAGTCGATGTTCACAGGACACCACAAGAGGAAACACAACATACATCTCATCAAAATATCGAACGAATACCAAATTCACATGAGTACTAATAGCAAGACTTCTCCCATGTCCTCAGGAACAAACATAACTACTCACAAAACATATTCATGTTCATAATCAGAGGGGTATTAATACACATAATGGACCTGAACATATGATCTTCCACCAAATAAACCAACTAGCATCAACTACAAGGAGTAATCAACACTACTAGCAACCCACAGGTACCAATCTGAGGCTTTGGGACAAAGATTGGATACAAGAGATGAACTAGGGTTTTAGAGGAGATGGTGCTGGTGAAGATGTTCATGGAGATTGACCCGCTCCAGATGAGAGGATCGTTGGTGATGACGATGGCGATGATTTCCCCCTCCCAAAGGGAAGTTTCCCCGGCAGAACAGCTCTGCCGGAGCCCTAGATTGGTTCTGCCAAGGTTCCGCCTCGTGGCGGCGGAGTTTTTTCCCGAAAGCTTGCTTATGATTTTTTCCAGGGTAAAAGACCTCATACAGCAGAAGATGGACACCGGAGGCCCACGAGGCAGGGGGCGCACCCAGGGGGTAGGACGCGCCCCCACCCTCATGGCCAGGGTGGGCCTCCTCTGGTATTTTCTTCGCTCAGTATTTTTTATTATTTCCAAAAATGACTTCCGTGGAGTTTCAAGACTTTTGGAGTTGTGCAGAATAGGTCTCTAATATTTGCTCCTTTTCCAGCCCAGAATTCCAGCTACCGGCATTCTCCCTCTTCATGTAAACCTTGTAAAATAAGAGAGAATAGGCATAAGTATTGTGACATAACGTGTAATAACAGCCCATAATGCAATAAATATCGATATAAAAGCATGATGCAAAATGGACGTATCACATCTTCAAGCAGTTTGCTCGTGAAATAAATGTGGCCCTTCCCAGGCTCGAGGCCGCGCGCCCGCTTGGGTGGTCCAAGTGCGCTATCACCTTCAGCTCGTCAGATCAGGTCAAGTGCGCAACAATTGCCGGCGCTCCCCAATGCTCTGCTCGTCCGTCATCAGCAACGTTCAAGTCACCAAGACCCTCATCGATGGCGGCATAGGGCTCAATGCCCTGTCCATCGAGACATTCGATAGCCTCCAAGTTCCATATGATCAGCTACAGCCTACCAAGCCTTTCTCAGGAGTGACCGACGGCTCCACCACCCCGATAGGGAAGGTCCGCCTCCCTGTCACCTTCGGCCAGCGTAACAACTACCACACCGAGCTCATCAACTTTGACGTCACCCACATCCGTCTTCCGTACAACGCCATCCTTGGGTATCCAGCCTTGGCCAAGTTTATGGCAGTGACTCACCACGGCTACAACGTCCTCAAGATGCCAGGGAGCGGTGGCATCATCACGGTCCCCTGTGAAGAAAGAGATGCGGCGTTCTCCCTCGAGTGCGCTTTCCAAGCCGCAGCAGTCGAAGACCCTGACAATGAAGGCACCATGTACCCTCCTGAGGCCATCCCCAAGAAGAGAATCAATTACTCCACCCAGGGCCTCAGGAGAGCGACGTTTCCAGCGACACCACCTCAGGATCCGCACCCGCAGCTGGGGCGCCTCCCTCCCTCGCATAGGAAGGCGCACCCGGTGCCCTCCTCGGGCAGGGCTCAGGGGCTCTGTTCTAGAGGGCCTCAAACCTAGCCAACATCACGAGGGAGGCACCCGGGCACCATGTGGAGGCGTGTTTTGCCGCACGCTTCCCTCAAGAGGGCACAGGGCGTGGAGCGCCCACTGCTCAGGACCTCATCACCAAGTCGACCTAGGAGCTTCAAGAGGCAAGGACCATATGCGGCGACCGCCGCCCACCACCCGGCACAGCCCCCCATCCTGGCAAGGATGGTGGGCTGCGCGTCTGCATCGACATTCCAGGGCTCAACAGGGCCGCATCTCAAGAGTGCTTCTGGCCTTTGCACGTTGGTCGGTGTGAGGGTCCACCTCATAGCTATGCTCGCATGCCATTTGGCCTGCCGAACGCGGCTGTCACCTTCCAGCGTCACTTACGGAGCATCCTGGCGGCTCAGGAAGCTAGGCATCACGCAGTCCTGGCGGAGATAGCGACGGTCCTCGAGGAACCACCCGAGCCCCCAGAGCCTCGTGAGGCTCAGGGCCCTGGTGGCTCGTGAGGAGCGACTCCTTCAGCGCGCACCTTTAGCTACTTCAACACTTCTTCGACAACGGTACCAGGTGACATTTTTTGATTTACTCAGCTAGGAGTGCCCCTCGGGATGCATCATTCCCAGGTCGCATGGTCCTGTCCCTATGGTGTGTATCTTTTCGCATCTTTCACTTACTCTGTTGGGAGCGCGCCTTGGGCTGCATCATCCCCAGGCCGCTCGGGTCCATCCCAGTGGCATGTATCATTCTCGCATCTATTCGAACTAGCTTATCTCCTTGCATGAGTTCCCTATGATTATCACTTGCTTGATTACATCTTGCGGCATCCCGCATTGCTAACCGATCTCCTATTTACCCCGCGACGAGAGCTCCACATATTGGCATGGCGCTTGTTCTTGGGTCCGTCCCTGCAACGCTGATAAACCTGAGAGATCAAGCTCTGGCTCGCGGCCCGCTCCGCACACGTCACCTCATCAGACCCTCGGTGCCTTTGTCTTCTTGTGCAACAATCAGCAGCTGGGTAACCAACGCGATCACAGGCTATATTCCCTCTCCAACTAACTCGCAGGAATCTCCAGTGCACCAGCTACTGGCGGCCCTGTCAGCTCGTTCCTTCTCTCGTGCAATTCACTTGCACGTGAAAGGGGGGCTCCCGAGCATCACGCCTCAGAAGCTCTTACTGACTCTCCAGCCCTCACCCCTGGCCTTGCCACGACATCGCGACCTGGCATACCAGCGGCGGCTGAGCCTTGCTCGAGGGTCGGGACCCGAGAACGCAGAGCACTCAGGAGGGCACGAGAGGAGGAAGGATCCAACGTGACCCTGACCTAGTAGTACCACCACCAACGCATGAGCCGGGCACGGCACAAGGACTTGACCCAGGATCGCTAAAGATAAGTCACGCATACGAGCTAGCCCGACGCTATGACACAAAATTCCTAGCCCCAGCGGCCTTGCTACGGCAACGCCACCTACCTTTCCTACCTTCAGGGAGTTGCTTGCATGCTAAAGGGGACCTCTTGAGCATCGTGCCTCAAGAGCTCTCACCGGACCTCGGGCCACTCACCTCCTGGCCTTGACCACGACATCGCGACCTGGCATACCAGCGATGGCTGAAGCCTGCGTGGGGACTGGGACCTGTCAGCATAGAGCGCCAAGCTGCCGCGAGGCTGGAAAGGGGGGACCAAGCCGACGCAAGACACACAATCATAGGGTCTCATAATAAGGATGATATTGACACAAAAGGCTCTACAGATTCTTTACACACCCCCGTGGGGTGCATCTCCATTCCTCACAGGGAACGAAAGGAGAAGGCTATTGATGTCTACTACACAACCTTCTTCTTGTAGACGTTGTTGGGCCTGCAAGTGCACATGTTTGTAGGACAGTAGCAAATTTCCCTCAAGTGGATGACCTAAGGTTTATCAATCCGTGGGAGGCGTAGGATGAAGATGGTCTCTCTCAAACAACCCTGCAACCAAATAACAAAGAGTCTGTTGTGTCCCCAACACAGCCAATACAACGGCAAATTGTATAGGTGCACTAGTTCGGCGAAGAGATGGTGATACAAGTGCAATATGGATGGTAGATAAAGCTTTTTGTAATCTGAAATAATAAAAACAGCAAGGTAACTAATGATAAAAGTGAGCGTAAACGGTATTGCAATGCTTAGAAACAAGGCCTAGGGTTCATACTTTCACTAGTGCAAGTTCTCTCAACAATAATAACATAGATAGATCATATAACAATCCCTCAACATGCAACAAACAATCACTCCAAAGCCACTAATAGCGGAGAACAAACGGAGAAATTATGGTAGGGTATGAAACCACCTCACAGATCCTTTCTAGAATCACACCTTAAGACACAAATCAACCAAAACCCTAATGTCACCTACATACTCCATTGTCACCTCAAGTATCCATGGGCATGATTATACGATATGCATCACACAATCTCAGATTCATCCAACCAACACAAAGTATTTCAAAGAGTGCCCCAAAGTTTCTACCGGAGAGTCAAGATGAAAACATGTGCCAACCCCTATGCATAGGTTCATGGGCGGACCCCGCAAGTTGATCACCAAAACATACATCAAGTGGCACATTATATCCCATTGTCACTACAGATAATCATGGCAAGACATACATCAAGTGTTCTCAAATCATTAAAGACTCAATCCGATAAGATAACTTCAAGAGGAAAACTCAATTCATCACAAGAGAGTAGAGGGGGAAAACATCATAAGATCCAACTATAATAGCAAAGCTCGCGATACATCAAGATCGTGCCATAGAGAGAACACGAGAGAGCGAGAGATCAAACACATAGATACTGGTACATACCCTCAGCCCCGAGGGTGAACTACTCCCTCCTCGTCATGGATAGCGCCGGGATGATGAAGATGGCCACCGGTGATGGATTCCCCCTCCGGCAGGGTGCCGGAACGGGCTCCCGAGAGGTTTTTCGTGGCTATAGAGGCTTGCGGCGGCGGAACTCCCGATCTATCTTCTGCATCGATGTTTTTAGGGTACATAGGCTTATATAGGTGAAAGAAGTCGGTCGGGGGAGCCTCGAGGGGCCCACGAGAGGGTAGGGCGCGCCTAGGGGGGTGGGCGCCCCCCCCCTGTCTTGTGGCTTCCTCGATGCTCCCTTTACTTCAACTCCAAGTCTCCTCAGTCATAATCTTCCCAAAAATTAAGCCGCCGAAGGTTTCATTCCGTTTGGACTCCGTTTGATATTCCTTTTCTTCGAAATACTGAAAGAGGCAATAAAACAACAATATGGGCTGGGCCTCCGGTTAGTAGGTTAGTCCCAAAAGTAATTTAAAAGTGTATAATAAAGCCCGTAATCATTCAAAACAGATGATAAAATAGCATGAATGCTTCATAAATTATAGATACGTTGGAGACGTATCAGCTATTAGAAGCTGTATCTACGGGCGTCGCCACTGATGCCATCAGCAACAGTGGGCCATGGAAGGCCGACGCCAACCCCATCCAGATCAGCAGCAACGACGAGCAGACGCGGTTGCTGCGCTCCGGGAACGGTGGGAGCTCGGGGGCACGTTGCTGTCGTCACTCGTCTCCAGAGTCTCGTCAGGCTTAGGAGAGCTGCTGGACTCCCAGGCACCATCGCTGATACTGGGGGGACTGTCGGCAGGACCAATGGTGGGGCCGGCACCAATCGCCACACCATCCTCGTGGCTCCCTCCCGAGCAGCATTCCAGCCAGCGGCCTTCCTCATCGAAGACCTTGAAGAATAGCATGGAGGCGCCGTCGTACTCGAAATGTATGGCGAGGGCGCCCTCCGCGCGGCAGACGCAGGCGACCTCACCCCATCCACGGGTCATGAAGATCTTGCTCGAGGAGACGACCTCGACCTCTGCTCCCGTTGTCGGGGTGTCGCACTCAGCATGCTACAGCCACAGCTCGAGTGGCCCCCTTGGCGGCATCTCTGCGGTGAAGAATGGCGGGAATTGGATGCACATGCACGGTGGCATCACCGTCCACACCACGAGTTCACGCGAGGAGCCCCCAGTGTGGGTTTGTGAGGTGGCGGTGTGCATTGCCACAGCATGGCTACCGCGACCATGGCGTGAGCGGTGCGAGCCGCTACCTCCCTCTCCGGGGCCTTGCGCCTAGGCATACGGGGCAACGGATAACTAGGAAGAGGCCGCTCGTACTAGGGCCTCGTCACCTATCTCCCTACAACAACTTCTCGGGAGCGGGCCAGCCTCTTCTTTGGTGGGAGCGGCCCTATCTCTTTGCGGGTTTTTTTCCCTTCTCGGCGGCGGAGAATCTCCGTATCGGCACAATGGGTATCGATGCCAGGCAATGAAGCAAGGAGGAAGAAGAGGAGGCAGGCGAAATGGAGGAAGAGATTGGCAACGGGGGGCTTCGCTTCTGTCCTCATTTATAGCCAGGAGGAGGCCAACCGTCGACCTCCACGATCGCAGGTAATGATGGTTTTTTTGCATGCACCAGGGACTCGTCAAGTCGGGCAGTAGCCGAGGCAGCATGGGGAAGCAGAGACGCCCACGTCCTGTCAATCGCCACGCGTCAATCAAGGCCGCAGGCGGTTGGGGCCCACGGCATTCCGCACTTGCCCCTATGCTTTTCCTCAAAGCCAAGTACAAGCACACCTTGGGCCCGGGGCTACTGTCGGCGTTCTGGGAACGGCGGTCCCCAGACTTGCTTGCCTGCGGACCACGGCGTGGCTCCACCAACAGCCTGGTACGACCCATCTTCATCAACAACCACTCAAGTCCCTCGTGAGGGGCCAAGCCTCGTGAGGCGGGCGACACAAGACCTCCTCGGGGCAGCCTCGCTAGGTTGGCTCGCGAGGACCGGAGATATCAAGGCGGAGGGGCACCTCGCGAGGTTCATATGACATGAGCCATGACGACCGAAGCCAGGCGGGCACCAGCGGGCACATAGTACCAATTTCCTCTTTGGTGCTAAAGAAGCATGCGTGGGCGAGGAGTCCCGAGGCATCAGGCAAAGGTTTCCATATCAGTGCAACAAGACCAAGACCAGTAGGACGGCACGACAGAGGTCATCGCGGAGCTCACAACTACATCACCAACAGAACCTTTGGCAGGCGCAGACCACCTTTAGTCAGGATAACTTGTACTAGTTGTCCCCCTTCAAAATTGGCCGTTGTGGGATCCCTTCCCACCTACATTTGGGAAGAGGACCAGGGCCTCTATAAATAGGACTAGCCACCACCATAGGAGGTAACTCATCTGCGATCGGATCCATTCCATCCACACACACACACACACAAGCTCATCGAGCTCAAGAACACCTCTCCTCAGGAGGCTGTTCATCCCTTGTATGTGTTCATCCTCAGCCTACAAGGCAATCCACCACACCACACTGGAGTAGGGTATTACACCGCAACGGTGGCCCAAACCAGTATAAACTCTTGTGTCTCTTGTTCCTCGGGTTTGGCGAGCTAGGCCTTGAGATTGTTGCGAGAGTGAGCTAGGGAAAGAGAGATCTTCATGCGCACCCCAGTGTTCGAACCTCAAGGGTTTGCCAGAACCCACAATCCGACACCAGGCTACTCTTTCAGCTTCTTCTTGCTCTTCAGGAAGTTCTCCTGTTTGGAGGTAATGGACTAAGTGTCACGCCCAAGTTGGAGCCTGAGGCTCGACAACAAGGATCAGCAGCACCTCCTCATTTACGGGAGCGCATGCCTCAAACGCAAAGACTGGTAGTTCGACGGGAGGGTGTGTTGGGGAACGTAGTAATAATTCAAAATTTCCCTACATGTCACCAAGATCAATCTATGAGATGTTGGCAACGAGAGAGAGGGAGTGCACCTTCATACCCTTGAAGATCGCTAAGCGGAAGCGTTACAAGAACGCGGTTGATGGAGTCGTACTCGCGGTGATTCAAATCATGGAAGATCTGATCTAGTACCGAACGGACGGCGCCTTCGCGTTCAAAACACGTACAGCCTGGGGAAGTCTCCTCCTTCTTGATCCAGCAAGGGGATAGGGGAAGTTGAGGGAGAGCTCCGGTAGCATGATGGCGTGGTGGTGGAGCTTGCGGTTCTCCTGCAGGGCTTCGCCAAGCACTACGGACGAGGAGGAGGTGTTGGAGCAGGGAGGGGCTGCACCAGGGAAGGGGTGCGGCTGCCCTTTCCCTCCCTCACTATATATAGGGGGAAGGGGGAGGAGGAGGCGCGCTAGGGTTTCCCTAGGGGAGGGGCGGCGGCCAGAGGGGAAACCATAGATGGGTTTGGGTGCCCCCACCCCTAGGAAACATGCCCCCCAAGACGGGAGGGGCGGCTGCCCTAGTGGAAGCGCCCCCACCTCTCCAGGTTACGTGACATGGGGTGGGAGGGGCGCACGGCCTCTTAGTGGGCTGGTGTGCCCCCTCCCCTTGGCCCATAAGGCCCCCAACGCTTGTCGGGGCCTCCGAAACTCCTTTCGGTCACGCTGGTCGTCACCCGGTACTCCGAGAACAATTTCGGACTCCAATACCCTTCGTCCAATATATCAATCTTCACCTCCGGACCATTCTGGAGTTCCTCGTCACGTCCGGAATCTCATCCGCGACTCTGAACAACCTTCAGTAACCACATACTGTTCCCATTACAACTCTAGTGTCACCGAACCTTAAGTGTGTAGACCCTACAGGTTCGGGAACCATGCAGACATGACCGGTCAATAACCAGTAGCGGGATCTGGATACCCATATTGGCTCCCACATGTTCCACGATGATCTCATTTGATGAACCACGATGTCGGGGATTCAATCAATCATGTATACAATTCCCTTTGTCCATCAGTATGTTACTTGCCCGAGATTCGATCATCGGTATCCCCATACCTCGTTCAATCTTGTTACCGACAAGTCTCTTTACTCGTTCTATAACGCATGATCCTGTGGCTAACTCCTTAGTCACATTGAGCTCATTATGATGATGCATTACTGAGTGGGCCCAGAGATACCTCTCCATCATACGGAGCGACAAATCCCAGTCTCGATTCGTGCCAACCCAACAGACACTTTCAGAGATACCTGTAGTGCACCTTTATAGCCACCCATTTACGTTGTGACGTTTGATACACCCAAAGCACCCCTACGGTATTTGGGAGTTGCACGATCTCATGGTCTAAGGAAATGATAATTGACATTAGAAAAGCTCTAGCAAACAAACTACATGATCTTGTCCTATGCTTAGGATTGGGTCTTATCCATCACATCATTCTCCTAATGATGTGATCCTATTATCAACGACATCCAATGTCCATTGTCAGGAAACCACAACCATCTGTTGATCAACAAGCTAGTCAACTAGAGGCTTACTAGGGACATGTTGTGGTCTATGTATTCACACATGTATTACGGTTTCTGGTTAATACAATTATAGCATGAACAATAGACAATTATCATAAACAAGGAAATATAATAATAACCATTTTATTATTGCCTCTAGGGCATATTTCCAACAGTCTCCCACTTGCACTAGAGTCAATAATCTAGTTCACATCACCATGTGATTAACACTCATAGTTCACATCACCATGTGACTAACACTCAAAGAGTTTACTAGAGTCAATAATCTAGTTCACATCACCATGTGATTAACACCCAAGAGTTTACTAGAGTCAATAATCTAGTTCACATAACGTTCTCGGGTTTGATCATGTTATGCTTACGAGAGAGGTTTTAGTCAACCGGTCTGCAACATTGAGATCCGTGTGTTCTTTGAAAATCTCTATTTCATATTGTACATGTTGCTACTATGCTTCACTTGGAGCTATTCCAAATGGTTGCACTACTATACATATCCGGTTTGCTACTTAATTAGAGTCATCGGGATAGGTGTTAAAGCTTGCATCGACATAACCCTTTACGCCGAACTCTTCATCACCTCCATAATCGAGAAACATTTCCTTATTCGTAAGGACAATTTTGACTGCTGTCCAATGATCCACTCCTGGATGACTCTTATACCCCCTTGCCAGACACGTGGCAAGGCACATCACGGTACACAACATGGCATATCGTATAGATGCTAAGGCATAGGGGACGACTTTCGTCCTTTCTTTTTCTTCTGCCATGGTCGAGCTTCAAGTCTTAACTTCACACCTTACAACTCAGGCAAGAACTCCTTCTTTGACTGATCCATCTTGAACTCCTTCAAGATCATGTCAAGGTATGTGCTCTGTGAAAGTCTTATCAAGCGTCTTGATCTATCTCTTATATATCTTGATACCCAATATGTAAGCAGTTTTACACATGCCTTATTTTGAAACTCCATTCAAACAATCCTTTATGCTTTCCAGAAATTCTACATCATTTCTGATCAACAATATGTCATCCACATAAACTTATCAAAAATGTTGTAGTGCTCCCACTCACTTTCTTGTAAATACAAGTTTCTTGCAAACTTTGTATAAACCCAAAAACTTTGATCACCTCATCAAAGCATATGTTCCAACTCCGAGATGCTTGCTCCAGTCCATAGAAGGATCGCTAGAGTTTACATACCTTTTAGCATCCCTAGCATCGACAAAACCTTTTGGTTGTATCACATACAACCTTTCCTCACGGAAACCGTCAAGGAAACTTTGTTTTGACATCCACCTGCCAAATTTTGTAAATGAAAATGTAGCAACTACTAACATAATTCTAATAGACTTTAGCATCACTATGATTGAGAGAGTCTGATCATAGTCAAGTCCTTGAACTTGTCGTAAACTTTATTGAGACAAGTCGAGCTTCATAAATGGTGACATTATCATCAGCGTCTATCTTCTTCTTAAAGATCCGTTTATTGTCAATGGCTTGCCAATCATCGGGCAAGTCCACCAAAGTCCATACTTGTTCTCATACATGGATCCTATCTCGGATTTCATGGCTTCCAGCCATTTGTTGGAATCCGGGCCCACCATCGCTTCTGCATAGCTCATAGGTTCATCGTTGTCCAACAACATGACCTTTAAGATAGGGTTACTACTCAGAGGTGGTACACACCCTTGTCGACCTACGAGGTTCGATAGTAACTTGATCTGAAGCTTCATGATCATCATCATTAGCTTTCTCTTCAACTGACGTAGGTGCCATAGAAACATCTTTCTGTGATGCGCTACTCTCTGGTTGAAGTGAAGGTTCAACAACGTCATCAAGTTCTATCTTTCTCCCACTCAATTCTTTCGAGAGAAACTCTTTCTCGAGAAAGAACCTGTTCCTAGCGACAAACACTTTTCCCTCAGATCTGTGATAGAAGGTATACCCAATCGTCTTGTTTGGGTATTCTATGAAGACACAATTTTCCGCTTTGGGTTCAAGCTTTTCTGGCCGAAGCCTATCGGCATAAGCATCGTAGCCCCAAAGCTTAAGAAACAACAACTTAGGTTTCTTGCCAAACCATAGTTCATATGGTGTCGTCTCCACGAACTTAGATGGTGCCCTATTTAAAGTGAATGTAGTTGTCTCTAATGCATAACCCCAAAATTATAGTGGTAGATCGGCAAGAGACATCATAGATCGCACCATATCCAATAAGGTTCGATTACTATGTTTGGACACACCATTACGCTATGGTGTTCCAGGCAACGTCAACTGTGAAACAATTCCACCTTGTCTTTAGTGATTGCCAAACTCATAACTCAGATAGTCTTCCCTTGGTCAGATAGTAGGAACTTGATCTTCTTGTTATGATGATTCTCAACTTCACTCTGAAATTGCTTTGAACTTTTCAAACGTTTTAGACTTATGCTTTATTAAGTAAATATACCCATATCTACTCAATTCATTGGTGAAGGTGAGAAAATAACAATATCCACCGCGTGCGTCAATACTCATCGGACCGCACACATCAGCATGTGTGATTTCCAACAAGTTACTTGCCCGTTCCATTGTTCCAAAAAACGGGGTTTTAGTCATCTTGCCTATGAGGCATGGTTCGCATGTGTCAGGTGATTCAAAATCAAGTGACTCCAAAAGTCCATTAGCATCGAGGTTCTTCATGCGCTTTACACCAATATGACCTAAGTGGCAGTGCCACAAGAAAGTGGTACTATCATTATCAACTCTACATCTTTTGGCATCAATGTTATGAACATGTGTATCACTACGACCGAGATTCAATAAACCATTCACATTGGGTGCATGACTATAGAAGGTATTATTCATGTAAATAGAATAACCATTATTCTTTGACTTAAATGAATAACCATATTGCAATAAACATGATCTAATCATGTTCATGCTCAACGCAGGCACCAATGCAAACAACATTTATCTGGGTTCAACACTAATCCCGAAGGTAGAGGGAGCGTGCGATGGTGATCATATCATCCTTGGAAACACTTCCAACACACATCGTCACCTCACCATTTGCTAGTTTTCGTTTATTCCGTAGCTTTTGTTTCGAGCTACCAATATTAGCATCTGAATCGGTACCTAATACCCATATGCTACTAGGAGTACTAGTAAGTTACACATTAATAACACATATATCAAATATACTTTTGTTGAAGTTGCCAGCCTTCTTATCCACCAAGTATCTGAGGCAGTTCCGCTACCAGTGACCGTTCCCCTAATAGAAGCACTTCGTCTCGGGTTTGGGTTCTTGGGTTTCTTTGCTGGAGTGGCAAATGGCTTGCCATTCATGAAGTTTCCCTTCTTGCCCTTCTTTGAAACCAGTGGTCTTGTTAACCATCAACACTTGATGCTCCTTCTTGATTTCTACCTTTACGACCTTAAGCATGATGAACAGCTCCGGGATCATCATCCCTTGCATGTTATAGTTCATCATGAAACTCTAGCCACTTGGTGATAGTGACTGGAGAACTTTTGTCAATCAATCTTTTATCTGGAAGATTAACTCCCACTTGATTCAAGTGATTAAAGTACACAGACATTCTGAGCACGTGCTCACTGGCTGAGCTATTCTCCTCCATCTTGTAGGCAAAGATCTTGTCAGAGGTCTCAAACCTCTCAATATGGGCATGAGCCAGAAATACCAATTTCAGCTCTTGGAACATCTCATATGCTCTATGGCGTTCAAAACGCTTTCAGAGCTCCGAATCTAAGCCGTAAAGCATGGTGCACTAAACAATCAGGTAGTCATCAGAACATGTCTGCCAGATGTTCACAACATCCACAAACAATGCTAGAGGGGTTGGCACACCGAGCGGTGCATCATGGATAGAAGCCTTCTGTGTAGCTGAGGACAATCCTCAAACTATGGCCCTAGTCCGCACAATTGCTTACAATATCTTTCAACTTAGTCTTTCTCTAGGAACATATTAAAACAAGGAGCTAAAGCGTGAGCTATTAATCCACAACATAATTTGCAAAGACAATTTAGATGATGTTCATTATAATTAAGTTCATCTAATCAAATTATTTAATGAACTCCCACTCAGATAGACATCCCTCTAGTCATCCAAGTGATACATGATCCGAATCGACTAGGCCGTGTCTGATCATCACATGAGACGGACTAGTCATCAACGGTGAACATATCCATCTTGATCGTATCTACTATACGACTCATGTTCGAACTTTCGGTCTCTCATGTTCCGAGGCCATGTCTGTACATGCTAAGCTCATCAAGTCAACCTAAGTGCTTTGCATGTGTAAATCTTGCTTACACCCATTGTATTTGAATGTTAGAATCTATCACACCCAATCATCATGTGGTGCTTCAAAACAATGAACCTTCACAACGGGGCAGAGTTAGGGGGAACACTTTCTTGAAATTTTAGTGAGGGATCATCTTATTTATGCTACCGTCGTTCTAAGCAGCTAAGATGCAAGCATGACAAACATCACATGCAAATCATAAAGTGACATGATATGGCCAATATCATCTTGCGCTTTTGATCTCCATCTTCGAGGCACGACATGATCACCATCGTCACCGGCATGACACCATGATCTACATCATCATGTCTTCATGAAGTTGTCTCACCAACTATTACTGCTACTACTATGGCTAACGGTTAGCAATAAAGTAAAGTCATTACATGGCGTTTATATTGAATCGCAGGTCATACAATAAATTAAGACAACTCCTATGGCTCCTGCCGGTTGTCATACTCATCGACATGCAAGTCGTGATTCCTATTACAAGAACATGATCAATCTCATACATCACATATATATAATTCATCACATCCTTTTGGCCATATCACATCACATAGCATACCCTGCAAAAACAAGTTAGACGTCCTCTAATTGTTGTTGCATGTTTTACGTGGCTGCTATGGGTTTCTAGCAAGAACGTTTCTTTCCTACGCAAAAGCCACAACGGTGATATGCCAATTGCTATTTACCCTTCATAAGGATCCTCTTCATCGAATACGATCCGACCAAAGTGGGAGAGACAGTCACCCGCTAGCCACTTTATGCATCAAGTGCATGTCTGTCGGTGGAACCAGTCTCACGTAAGCGTACGTGTAAGGTCGGTCCGGGCCGCTTCATCCCACAATGCCGCCGAATCAAGATAACACTAGTAACGGTAAGCAAATTTACCAAATCATTCCCCACAACTACCTTGTGTTCTACTCGTGCATAGAATCTACGCATAGACCTAGCTCATGATGCCACTGTTGGGGAACGTAGTAATAATTCAAAAATTTCCTATGTGTCACCATGATGAATCTAGGAGATGCTGGCAACGAGAGAGCTAGGGATTCATCTTCATACAACTTGATATTGCTAAGCAGAAGCGTTACAAGAATGCGGTTGATGGAGTCGTACTCGCGGCGATTCAAATTGTGAAAGATCCGATCTTGCGCCGAACGGAGGGCGCCTCCGTGTTCAACACACGTACAGCCTGGGGACGTCTCCTCCTTCTTGATCTAGCAAGGGGAGAGGAGAAGTTGAGGGAGAGCTCCGGCAGCACGACGACGTGGTGGTGGAGCTTGCGGTTCTCCTGCAGGGCTTCGCCAAGCACTACGAAGGAGGAGGAGGAGGTGTTGGAGGAGGGAGGGGCTGCGCCAGGGAAGGGGTGTGGCTGCTGAGGGAGTCCTAGATTAAGGGGTCCTCGGGCATCCGTCCTGTGTGACATGCGCTGGACTGATGGGACATGAAGATACAAGATAGACGACACTCTCCCGTGTCCGGATAGGACTCTCCTTTGCGTGGATGGCAAGCTTGGCTTCCAGATATGAAGATTCCTTTCTCTGTACCCGACTTTATACAACCCTAGTCCCCTCCGGTGTCTATATAAACCGGAGGGTTTAGTCCATAGAGGCAATCACAATCATACATGCTAGATATCTAGGGTTTAGCCATTACGATCTCGTGGTAGATCAACTCTTGAAATCCTCATATTCGTCGAGATCAATCAAGCAGGAAGTAGGGTATGACCTCCATCAACAGGGCCCAAACCTAGGTAAACATCGTGTCCCCTGTCTCCTGTTACCATCGACCTTAGACGCACAGTTCGGGACCCCCTACCCGAGATCCGCCAGTTTTGACACCGACATTGGTGCTTTCATTGAGAGTTCCGCGGCGTCGTCATCAGATGGTTCGATGGCTCCATCAGTTATCTACAACAATGCTACCCTGGAGGAGGTTTTCCTCCCCGGCTAGATCTTTGTATTCGACGGCTTTGCACTGCGGGCCAACTCGCTTGGCTGTCTAGAGCAGATCGACAGCTACGCCCTAGGCCACTAGATTAATTTTTGGAAATCTGGACTATGTCACTGATATCCGAGGAGACTTGATCTTCCAAGGGTTCATGACTCCGACTTCCGCTCTGGCCTTAGATCCGGAGCACATCGCCAGGTCCGAAGACAGGATTCCTGAACCTGCCGGACTATCGGCGGCCCTTAAACCCAGTACGGGAGAACCGGAGGAGGTAATGTCGCGGGCGACCATCATGAAACCAGACTCCTCTCCGGACACTAGCTCCGAACCAACAGAGTCAGCATCGTGTGAGTTCGGCCAAGGAGTTTCCCTCCTGCCGTATTCCCCGGACTCCCTTTTCCCCAGCCCAAACCTCGCCTTTAAGCGAGGCTCTGGACTTAATGCGATCTCTTACCATTACAGAGGAGCAATATCCGGACTACGCCCAGCCTGGACTAGGGGCTGAGAGCAGGGAATTTTACGTCCCACCCATCACCCACTTCATAGCCACTATCGAGGACTTAACTGACATGCTCGATTACGGCTCCGAAGACATTGATGCTATGGACGACGATGCCAGAGAGGAGCAGGCCCAAAACCTGCCGTTTACCGAACGCTAGACGGCCACCTCTTCGTACGACATGTACATGGTGGATACACCCAAAGAGAATAATGGCGATGACAAAGAAGATCCAGTCGAGGATAAACCTCCTGAGATACAGCCAAAGCGCCGACGTCAGCAACACCACTCTAAATCACGCCGCCGAAAAGACAACACTCCGGATGGTACCAAAGACAAAGAAGATCCCGTCAAGCCAACTTCCGAATAGGACGATCGGGAAGATGGGCAAGTTAGCCCTGATGAACAGGCCGAAAACGAAGACTCGGAGGAGATTAATTATCTTCCACTCTCTGAGGACGAGGTGAGCCTCGGCGACAAGGACTTTATCATGGCTAAGGAACTTCTCGAGTAGGAGCGCTTTAAGCACCGGCTAATTGCCAGTGCAAGGATCCTGAAAAAGAAGCAGCAGCAGCTTCAAGCTGATCATGATCTGCTCAACGATAGGTGGAATAATGTGCTGGCAGCCGAGGAATACGACCTCGAGCACCCAACCAAAAGTTACCCGAAGCGCAAATTGCTACCTCAATTCGATGACGAGGCACTTGAGCCCGTACCATCAACGCGTAATGCGGCTGAACGACCACCACGTGGCCGGGACAAAGCAGTAAATCAAGCCGAACACCAGCCCACACTACCTCGCTGTAAAGGCGGAGACATAACAACTCGGGGTTATATGTATGACCTGCGACATGACCTGGACAATAGAGCAGGTCAGACTAGATCGATCTACAAATCGCGGGGGCGTGCCCTGACGTGCGACAACGACTATCTAGCTGGACGTGACAAGCATAATCACGCCCGGGCCGAAAACCGCAGACGGACTCCATCCGAACTACGTCGTGACTTGGCCCGATATAGAGGCGCCGCACACCCCCTCTCCTTCATTGATGAAGTAATGGAGCACGAATTCCCAGAAGGGTTTAAACCCGTAAACATCAAATCATACGATGGAACAACAGATCCCGCGGTATGGATCGAGGATTTTCTTCTCCATATTCATATGGTCTACGGTGATGATCTTCATGCCATCAAATACCTCCTGCTAAAATTCAAGGGACCAGCTCGGCACTGGCTGAACAGCCTGCCTGAAAACTCCATTGGAAGCTGGGAGGACTTGGAAGATGCCTTCCATGACAACTTCCAAGGTACATACGTCCGACCTCCGGATGCTAATGACTTAAGTCACATAGTCCAACAGCCCGGAGAGTCAGCCAGGAAATTCTGGACTAGGTTCTTAACTAAAAAGAACTAGATCGTCGACTGTCCGGATGCCGAATCCCTAGCGGCCTTTAAGCATAGCATCCACGACGAATGGCTCGCCTGACACCTCGGCCAGGAAAAGCCGAGGTCCATGGCCGCCCTCACGGCACTCATGACCCGCTTTTGCATGGGCGAAGATAGCTGGCTAGCCTGTAGCAATAATAATTCAAGCGAACCTGGCACCTCTGAAGCCAGAAATAGCAATGGCAAGCCCCGATGCAACAGGCACAAGCGTAGAAGCAACGGTGACAATACCGATGACATGGCGGTTAATGCCGAATTCAGTGGCTCCAAGTCCGGCCAGCGAAAGAAGCCATTTAAAAGGAACAATCCGAGCTCATCCAGCTTGGACCGCATACTCAATCGGCCATGTCAATACACGGCACCCCCGACAAGCTAGCCAATCATACGAACAGAAGTTGTTGGGTCTTTAAACAGGTTGGCAAGTTAAATGCCGAGAATAAGGAGAATGGGTCGTAAAGTGAGGACGATTACGAGGAGCCCTGTCCGCCGAACACAGGGGGATAGAAGAAGTCCCCCCCAGGTTAAAATGGTGAACATGATATACGCTACCCATATCCCCAAGAGGGAGCGCAAACACGTGCTCGGGGACGTTTATGCGATAGAGCTAGTCGCCTCAAAATTCAATCCATGGTTGTCCTACCCAATCACCTTCGATCGCAAGGACCATCCGACCAGTATCCGTCACGGCGGTTCAGCCGCACTAGTCCTCGACCCAATCATTGAGAGATTGCACCTCACACAAGTCCTCATGGACGGTGGAAGCATCCTTAACCTGCTCTATCAGGATACAATGTACAAAATGGGCATCGATCCCTCAAGGATCAAGCCCACAAAAACTACCTTTAAAGGAGTTATACCAGGTGTAGAGGCCCGCTGCACGGGCTCAATCACATTGGAAGTCATCTTCGGATCCCCGGACAACTTCCAAAGCGAGGACTTGATCTTCGACATCCTCCCCTTCCGCAGTGGCTAGCACGCACTGCTCAGACGAACTGCATTCGCTCGATTCAACACGGTGCCACACTATGCTTATCTCAAGCTCAAGATGCCCGGACCACGCGGTGTCATAACAATCAATGGAAACACGGAGCGCTCCCTCCATACCAAGGAGCACACCATGGCCCTGGCAGCGGAAGTACATAGCGGCCTTTTTAAGAAGAATTTT
Source organism: Triticum dicoccoides (assembly GCF_002162155.2). NCBI lineage: Eukaryota > Viridiplantae > Streptophyta > Magnoliopsida > Poales > Poaceae > Triticum > Triticum dicoccoides. The sequence continues at coordinate 117,657,055 of NC_041385.1, forward strand.
AATTCAGCGGCCAAGCTCCCGGACACTGTCAAACGAGTCCGGACTACTCCGCAGCATGTCAGTCCAGCTCGTCAGGAGTTGGACTAGCAATTCGGCCTCCGCCTCAGTCCCGACCAAATGGTGGCGTACGTACCACGCATACATAACTACACACTCAAAATACCATGGGCAGAGACGGAGGCATAACTAGATTGTGGTCCATAATACGGCTCAACCTTCCCTGGACACACATACTTTGACTTTTCTTTTTATCCTTTTCAGGTTTCTTTTCCATAGGCTCCTCGTGGCGGCCTGATCATCGGTCCTTTCGAAGGATGGATATACCAAGGCAGCAAGCAGCACAGACATGTGGGGGAATCTCTAGATGTTCTTCTCATTCTACCTATTTTCAGGACCCACACACAGCTCCCCCTTGGTCTTGGTATGTTAAATAGCCTTGTTGCTTATCGCACTATTTGTACAAGTACGCTTTGACATATTAATCAAATTATAATGGAAATAGTTTGCGGCCCAACTTATGTGGCACTAGCTTACTACTTCATTTTATTTCGCTATTCTTATCGATTGCACCCGTACACTTTGGTACGCTTTAATTCGCTAGGGGCTTCATTGCGCTCCATACTATGGCAACAAAGTACGAACGCTTTTACAGTACAGTTCGGCACCCTGAATTTAGCATTATATGCATTGGCTCCGAATCATTTCTTTGGTCAATAGTTGGGTTACCCGGCTCCTGTGCTTACTACCTTAAAATCCGTCCGATCGGCTAGGGTAGTAAAGGCAAAACTACTGCGATTGTGCTTCTGCTTTATCCGAGCAAACACCTCAGTAGAGAAAGCCGAAAACTGACTGTCATGATGCAGCGAGAGCTGGTCAGCTGTTCGGAGGTTACAAATCTTTTGCGCTTTTTTCTGCATTATGCGACGGATCGGCCTACAATCGATCAGGCGTCTACAGCACCCTAGTCTGGATTAAATACTAACTAGGGGCTGCGCTTACATTTCTATTGTCAGACTCCTATGGCTAAGTGAGGGTCATAAAGCCATATAGTCCGATTGCCTGGTTCGTTGCGCTAAACACCTCCTTCAAGGACCAATCTATTGGATCAAGAGTGTTTAGATTCCATCTCAAACACCCCTGTACTACCTACATGGGGGCTAAAGTCGACGACTGGACAACTCTCAGATTTAATAAAACGGCCGCACAAGAGGCACATATCTTACACAAACGACAAGCAATATATTACATATCGGCTTTGTTTCATAATATAGGACGGGATAACATGATTGTATTCATTCAAAGATAATGTCTTTAGCACACTGCTCCGCTAGAATGCGGGATCCCTCCAGGACATCATCAAAATATCGCTTGAGCATGCGGTGCTCCTTGCCCGCGGGTGGTACCTCGATCGCGAGCTTGAGGACGTTCATCTTCGCCCACTGCACCTTGACGCGGGCGAAGGCCATCCACGCACCTTCGATGCAGACTGACCGCTTGATGGCATCAAGCCGGGGGTAGGCATTGACCAGCCGCTTCACGAGTCCGAAGTAGCTGCTGGGTATGGCTTCGGCAGGCCATAGACGGATTATCAAATCCTTCATGGCCAGTTCGGCTACCCTATGCAGTTCGGTCAGCTGTTTCAGCTGATCGCTAAAGGGCATCGGATGCTCTGGCGTAAGGTATTGCGACTAGAACAGCTTCTCCGTTGAGCTCCCCTCTTCGGCTCGGAAGAACTCTGCAGCGTCAGCAACACTACACGGCAGATCCGCAAACGCCCCTAGAGAACTCCAAATCTGGGTCAGTAAGAGGTACCTTTTCTTCACATATTTTCTCTGCATAATCAAGGCCTTACCCGCCGCGATTTTCCTGGCCTCCTAGATTTCCTGGAGGGCGCCCTGGGCTTCAACCCAGGCATCTTGTGCACTTTTGTGGGCCTTAGCAAGTTCGGACTCTTGGTCCGCAATCTTGTGCTCCAAGGGCTCACATTTCTTCACGGCATCTTGAAGTTCCTGCTGGACTTCCTCGACCCTGGCCTCATTCTTTTCTCGGGCGGCTTGTTCCTCCGCCGCTTTCTTCTGGGCTTCGTCCAGCGCGTCCTTGAGGGTCTCCACCTTGGACGCCGCTCCTACAAAATATCATGTGATCAGCACAAACAATTCATATCTCTCTATATCTGAATAAATCATTGCATACCTTGCTTGTCCTCCAGCTGTTTCTTCACACGGCCGATCTCCTCCTCGGACCGCTCCAGACTCTGCTTCAGTCCGGAGACTTCGGCAGCATGGGAGGTCGCAGCCAGTAACGACGCCTACTTATTCACATAAACATGTATAGTTAGTCACATGCGAAAATTATTTGATCCTCTGTCCGGCTTTTCTTTCCGAACACCGGACAAAGTCTCAGGGGCTACTGTCTATAGTGTGACATTCTTTTTGCATAATTAACGTCGCATACCTCAAAGCCTGTTGAAGGCTGGTGCAGGCTTCGGTCAGTCCGCTCTTAACGGATTGAACCCTCTCAACCACCATACCCATAAGGATATGGTGTTCCTCAACAACGGAAGCGCTTTGCAACACTTCCAGTAGAGTATCCGGTGCCTCTGGATGGACAGAGGTCACCGGCGGAATAGGCGCACCTCCTTCTTTTGAAGGAGGCTGCTTGCCTGATTCCGGAGCCATATGGGTCTCCGGAATGGTATTCGACAGGGGGACGAATTGGGTATGGCCCCCACCGCTAGTCTCCACGGGGATTTGCTCCCCCATGTGTCCGGCGGCCGAGGTCTCACCCTCTGGCGCCACCGTGACGGCCTCCTGCGTCTCTCCCTAGCCTGGGAGGGTCCTTCGGGAGAGCACCTCTGTGTCGTCCGTGGCCTTGGGAGAGGAGGCCGCCGGCAGTGACCGCTGTCCATCGCCTTTGGATCCAGCGAACCCCCTGAAGATAAGGATCACTGGGGGCTGTCATGGGCCGGACTGCAGTACATCATTCAACATGTTAAAACTACGGAGTAAAGGAGTTGGATATATGAGTGCATCGGTACTTATGATTGAGCCAGGGGCTTGTCCCTGGGGCGCCACTCCGAGTTGCTGTCAGTTCCCAACATGGAGTTGTCCACGAGGGAGACGCTTCCCTTCTTGGACGCCTCGGCATCCAGATCCATGGAGGCCGCCCTTTTCTTCCTTCCCCCCTCGGGGGGGGGGGTTGTTTTCTTCCTCCTCCTCGTCGTTGGTGGGGGAGGAGAGGGTTTCGGCGTCTTCGGACATCATGTCCGAAGTGCCCTTACGACGGAGGCCACTTCTGGTCTCCTTGGCCTTTTTCATGGCCTTCTTCTCCGGTGCTTGGTAGGGCGCCAAAACTAGCATCTTCGTCAGAAGTGGGATTACTGGGTTTTCGGGTAGCGGAGCCGAACACTTGATCTGCTCCACCCTCTTCGTCCAACCCTGAAAAGACAGATAAGGGAGGCTTAAGACATCTTCCTTGAGGGTACGGGTGAAGAATACTCTTTGAAATATGAAAAACTTAACAAACTCGCGGGATGGGTCAAATTGTACCCACGGTCCTCGGTCGTCTTCGGCCACATCTCATTGGCCTTGAAGAGCACCTTCCAGATGTCTTCGTGTGTGGTGCCGAAGAACTGTTGTAGGGTCTGGTGCTTGGCTGGATCGAACTCCCATAAATGGCAAGTCCGGCTTTGGCAAGGAAGGTTCCGGCGAAAAAGCATCACCTGGATCACATTGACAAGATTGATGTTCTTGTCTACCATGTTCCTAATGCGCATCTGAAGCGTAGTCAGCTCATCCAATGAAGCCCAGTCGAGGCGCTTCTCTAGCCAGGAGGTGAGCCGCATCGGGGCCCCAGAATTAAATTCGGGAGCCGCGGTCCAAGTGGTGTCACGAGGATCTGTGACGTAGAACCATTGTTGTTGCCACCCTTTGACGGTTTCCATGAAGGTACCTTTGGGCCATATGGCGTTGGGCATCTTGCTCACCATGCCACCTGCGCACTCCGCGTGTTGACCACCCGCCACCTTTGGCTTCACATTAAAGATCTTCAGCCACAATCCGAAGTGGGGTGGGATGCGGAGGAAGGCCTCGCATACGACAATGAATGCCAAGATGTTGAGGAAGGAGTTTGGGGCCAGATCATGAAAATCCAGCCCATAGTAGAACATGAGTCCGCGGACAAATGGGTGGAGAGGAAACCCTAACCCACGGACAAAGTGGGGGATGAATACCACTCCCTCATGAGGCTCCAGGGTGGGGATAATTTGCCCCTTGGGACGTCTTGAGCTTGCGTTGGTTTTTCTTGAAGAGGAAAGGGTGATGCAGCAATAGTAGCGAAAGTATTTCCCTCAGTTTTTGAGAACCAAGGTATCAATCCAGTAGGAGGCTCCTCAAAAGTCCCACACACCTAGACAAACAAACAAAGAACTCGCAACCAACACAATAAAGGGGTTGTCAATCCCTTCACGGCCACTTGCGAAAGTGAGATCTGATAGAGCTAGTATGATAAGATGAATATATTTTTGGTATTTTATAATATAGATGCAAAAAGTAAAGATGCAAATAAAAGTAGATTGGAAGCAAATATGATAAAGGATAGACCCGGGGGCCATAGGTTTCACTAGAGGCTTCTCTCATGATAGCATAAGTATTACGGTGGGTGAACAAATTACTATCAAGCAATTGATAGAAAAGCGAATAATTATGAGATTATGTTGGCATGATCATGTATATAGGCATCACGTTCGCAACAAGTAGACCGACTCCTACCTGCATCTACTACTATTACTCCACACATCGACCGACTCCTGCCTGCATCTAGAGTATTAAGTTCATAAGAACAGAGTAACGCATTAAGCAAGATGACATGATGTAGAGGGATAAACTCATGCAATATGATATAAACCCCATCTTTTTATCCTCGATGGCAACAATACAATATGTGCCTTGCAACCCTTTCTGTCACTGGGTAAGGACACCACAAGATTGAACCCAAAGATAAGCACTTCTCCCATGGCAAGAAACATCGATCTAGTAGGCTAAACCAAACTGATAATTCGAAGAGACTTGCAAAGATAACTCAATCATACATAAAAGAATTCAGATCAGATTCAAATATTTCTCGTAGATAAACTTGATCATAAACCCACAATTCATCGGATCTCGACAAACACACCGCAAAAAAATTTACATCGAATAGATCTCCACAAGAGAGGGGGAGAACATTGTATTGAGATCCAAAAAGAGAGAAGAAGCCATCTAGCTAATAACTATGGACCCGAAGGTCTGTGGTAAACTACTTACAACTCTTCGGAGGGGCTATGGTGTTGATGTAGAAGCCCTTCGTGGTCGATTCCCCCTCCGGCAGAGCGCCGGCGAAGGCTCCAAGATGGGATCTCGCGGATACAGAAGGTTACGGTGGTGGAAATTGTGTTTCGTTGGCTCCCTGGATGGTTTCGGGGTACGTAGGCTTATATAGGAGGAAGAAGTACGTCAGTGACCGCCCGAGGGGCCCACGAGACAGGGGGCGCGCCCTATAGGGGGGGGCTACCCTCTAGTGGCCGCCTCGACTGCTTCTTGACTCGCACTCCAAGTCCTCTGGATCACGTTCGTTCCAAAAATCACGCTCCCAAAGGTTTCATTCCGTTTGGACTCCATTTGATATTCCTTTTCTTCGAAATACTGAAATAGGCAAAAAAACAGCAATACGGGCTAGGCCTCCAGTTAGTAGGTTAGTCCCAAAAATGATATAAATGTGTAAAATAAAGCCCATAAACATCCAAAAGGGGTAATATAATAGCATGGAACAATCAGAAATTATAGATACGTTGGAGACGTATCAAGCATTCCCAAGCTTAATTCCTGCTCGTCCTCGAGTAGGTAAATGATAAAAAAAGAAATTTTTGATGTGGAATGCTACCTAGCATAATTCTCAATGTAATTTTCTTTATTGTGGCATGAATGTTCAGATCCAAATGATTCAAAATAAAAGTTCATATTGATAAAAGAAATAGTAACACTTCAAGCATACTAATCAAAGTAATCATGTCTTCTCAAAATAACATGGCAAGAGAAAGTTCATCCCTACAAAATCATATAGTTAGGTTATGCTTCATTTTCGTCACACAAAGATGTTCCCAACTTCTATACCCCCGATGACAAGCCAAGCAATTGTTTCATACTTAAATAATCTCAAACTTTTTCAACCTTCACGCAATACATGAGCGTGAGCCATGGATATAACACTATGGGTGGAATAGAATATGATGATGGGGATTGTTTGGAGAAGACAAAAAAGGAGAAAGTCTCACATTGACGAGGATAATCAACAGGCTATGGAGATGCCCATCAATTGATGTCAACATGAGGAGTAGGGATTGCCATGCAATGGATGCACTAGAGCTATAAATGAATGCTCAACAAAAGAAAACTAGTGGGTGTGCATCCAACTTGCTTGCTCACGAAGACCTAGGGCATTTGAGGAAGCCCATTGTAGGAATATACAAGCCAAGTTCTATAATGAAAAATTCCCACTAGTATGAAAAAGACAACTTATGAGACTCACTATATGAAAAACATGGTGCTACTTTGAAGCACAATATATGAGACTCACTAAGAACAAGGTGCTACTTTGAAGCACAAGTGTGGAAAAAGAGATAGTAACATTGCCCTTTATTTATTTACTTTTTTTTTCTTTTTTTTCTTTTCTTTTTTTTCTTTTTGGGCCTTTCTTTTTTTTCTTTTGGCTTTTCTTCTTCTTTTTTTCTTTTTTTTTCTTTTTGGGCAATGCTCTAATAATTATGATCATCACACTTCTATTGATTACAACATATGAATTACAACTCAAAACTAGAACAAGATATGACTCTATATGAATGCCTCCGGCGGTGTACTGGGATGGTGCAATGAATCAAGAGTGACATGTATGAAAAATAACGCATGGTGGATTTGCCACAAATATGATGTCAACTACATGATCATGCAATGTCAATATGACAAAAGTAAAGTATGTCATGATGATGATGAATGGAACGGTGGAAAGTTGCATGGCAATATATCTCGGAATGGCTATGGAAATGCCATAATAGGTAGGTATGGTGGCTGTTTTGAGGAAGATATAAGGAGGTTTCTGTGTGATAGAGCGTATCGTATCACGGGGTTTGGATGCACCGGTGAATTTTGCACCAACTCTCAAGGTGAGAAAGGGCAATGCACGGTACCGAAGAGGCTAGCAATGGTGGAAAGGTAAAAGTGCGTATGATCCAGGGACTCAACATTAGACAAAAGAACTCATATACTTATTGCAAAAATTTAGAAGTCATAAAAAATCAAGCACTACACGCATGATCCTAGGGGGATAGATTGGTAGGAAAAGACCATCGCTCGTCCCCGACCGCCACTCATAAGGATGCACAAGCCAGGTACACTTCATGTTTAAAATTTGTTACACAACTTTAACCATACGTGCATGCTACGGGACTTGCTAATTTCAACACAAGCATTCTTTAAATTCATAATCACCCAACTAGCATGATTTTAATATCACTACCTCCATATCTTAAAACAATTATCAAGTATCAAATTGATCATAGCATCCAATTCACTTTGTATGATAGTTTTTATTATACCCAACTTGGATGCCTACCATTCTAGGACCAATTTATAACCAAAACAAATACCATGATGTTCTAAAAGACTCTCAAAATAATATAAGTTAAGCATGAGAGACTAGCAATTTCTACAAAAATAAGTCACCACCATGCTCTAAAAGATACAAGTGAAGCACTAGAGCAAAAACTATCAAGCTCAAAAGATATAAGTGAAGCACATAGAGTATTCTAGCAAATTAAATCAAGTAGGCTTCTCCCAAAAGGTGTGTACAGCAAGGATGATTGTGGGAAACTAAAAAGAAAAGACTAATATAATACATGACGCTCCAAGCAAAACACATATCATGTGGCGAATAACAATATAGCTCCAAGCAAAGTTACCAATGAACGAAGACGAAAGAGGGGATGCCTTCCCGGGGCATCCCCAAGCTTAGGCTTTTGGCTATCCTTGAATATCTTGGGGTTCCATGGGCATCCCCAAGCTTAGGATCTTGCCACTCCTTATTCCATAGTCCATAAAAGCTTTACCCAAAACTTGAAAACTTCACAACACAAAACTCAACAGGAAATCTTATAAGCTCCGTTAGTGAAAGAAAACAAAACCACCACATAAGGTACTGTAATGAACTCATTCTTTATTTATTTTGGTGTTAAACCTAATGTATTCCAACTTCTCTATGGTTTATAAACTATTTCACTAGCCATAGATGCATCAAAATAAGCAAACAACACACGAAAAACAGAATCTGTCAAAAACAGAACAGTCTGTAGCAATCTGTAACTAACGCAAACTTCTGGAACTCTCAAAATCCTACCAAAATAGGAAGTCCTGGACAATTTGTATATTGAACAGCAGCAAAAATAATCAACGCAAAAGCACGTTTCTGTGATTTAACAAAACTAAATTCGTGCGTGCAAAGTTTCTGTTTTTCTGTAGAATCAAATCAACTATCATCATAGGTTATCCTATAGGTTTTACTTGGCACAAACAGTAATTAAAATATAAAAACACATCTAAACAGAAGGTATATGCAAGATTTATTACTAAACAGGAACAAAATCAAAAAACACAAAGAAAATTGGGTTGCCTCCCAACTAGCGCTATCGTTTAACGCCCCTAGCTACGCATAAAAGCGAAGATAGATCTAAGTAGTGCCATCTTTGGCACTCAATTCCACAATAGAGCATTTAGGGGTTTCTACCTTTTTAGCAATGACTAAACCTTTAGGCAAAAATTCAAGAAATTTGTTTGTAGCAAAAGGTTCCTTAAGGATAGAGAGACAATTGGGATGAACACTTATGGATTTGAGATCCGCGTCTCCCTCACTAGAAGATTCATCCTTATTTTTAGGAACATAAATAAACTTGGCAGTTTTGGTAGGGGGTTTTGGAGTGTTTTTCATGGGAGAAAACGCGGAACCTAAGTTGGTAATGATATCCTCAAGTTTACCGATTCTTGCGGAATCTAGATCTATTTTTTCATTAACTATAGGTTATTGTTCTTTAAGATTTTTCAAAGTAACTCCAACCCTAGATCCATATTGGGTGATATGATTATGAATGTTTTTATGCAAGTTCTTAATCAACTCAATAGTGGCAATTTTATTTTCAATAATATCAAGCCGTTGCATAACGTGTTCTAAAGTTAAAACAGTTCCATTAACCAAAAGAGGTGGTGGGCCAAACAAGTCTAACATAGCATTATAAGCATCAAACATATGGCTACTCAAGAAATCACCTCCGGCAACAGTATCAAGAACACATCCAATTCCAAGGAGTGATGCCTACATAAAAATTGCGGAGAATAACGGAAGTAGAAAGCTTCCTAGTAGATCTATTTTGAGAATTGCAAATTCTATGCCAAGCATCTTTTAAATTTTCTCCCTCCCTTTGCTTAAAATTGAGAATTGCATGTTCGGGAGTAATAATAAGGATAGGAGGACTAGCCATAACGACAAGGTAAACGATCTAACACACGAGCAAACGGAAAAAGGCAAGCGAAAGAGAGAGGAGAAGATTGGGAAAGAGAGGGCAAATAAAACAGCAATGGTGAAGTAGGGGAGAGGAAAACGAGAGGCAAATGGCAAATAATGTAAATGCGAGGGAGATGAGTTTGTGATGGGTACTTGGTATGTCTTGACTTGAGCGAAGACCTCCCCGGCAACGGCGCCAGAAATCCTTCTTGCTACGTCTTGAGCTTGCGTTGGTTTTCCTTGAAGAGGAAAGGGTGATGCAGCAATAGTAGCATAAGTATTTCCCTCAGTTTTTGAGAACCAAGGTATCAATCCAGTAGGAGGCTCCTCAAAAGTCCCACGCACCTACACAAACAAACAAAGAACTCGCAACCAACGCAATAAAGGGGTTGTCAATCCCTTCACAGCCACTTGCGAAAGTGAGATCTGATAGAGATAGTATGATAAGATAAATATATTTTTGGTATTTTATAATATAGATGCAAAAAGTAAAGATGCAAATAAAAGTAGATTGGAAGCAAATATGATAAAGGATAGACCCGGGGGCCATAGGTTTCACTAGAGGCTTCTCTCAAGATAGCATAAGTATTATGGTGGGTGAACAAATTACTGTCGAGCAATTGATAGAAAAGCGAATAATTACGAGATTATCTAGGCATGATCATGTATATAGGTATCACGTCCGCAACAAGTAGATCGACTCCTGCCTGCATCTACTACTATTACTCCACACATCGACCGACTCCTGCCCGCATCTAGAGTATTAAGTTCATAAAAACAGAGTAACGCATTAAGCAAGATGACATGATGTAGAGGGACAAACTCATGCAATATGATATAAACCCCATCTTTTTATCCTCGATGGCAACAATACAATACGTGCCTTGCAACCCTTTCTATGGTAAGGACACCGCAAGATTGAACCCAAAGCTAAGCACTTCTCCCATGGCAAGAAAGATCAATCTAGTAGGCCAAACCAAACTGCTAATTCGAAGAGACTTGCAAATATAACTCAATCATACATAAAAGAATTCAGAGAAGATTCAAATATTTCTCATAGATAAACTTGATCATAAACCCGCAATTCATCGGATCTCGACAAACACACCGCAAAAAGAGTTTACATCGAATAGATCTCCACAAGAGAGGGGGAGAACATTGTATTGAGATCCAAAAAGAGAGAAGAAGCCATCTAGCTAATAAATATGGACCCGAAGGTCTATGGTAAACTACTCACAACTCATCGGAGGGGCTATGGTGTTGATGTAGAAGCCCTCCGTGGTCGATTCCCCCTCCGGCAGAGCGCCGACGAAGGCTCCAAGATGGGATCTCGCGGATACAGAAGGTTACGGTGGTGGAAATTGTGTTACGTTGGCTCCCTGGATGTTTTCGGGGTATGTAGGCTTATATAGGAGGAAGAAGTACGTCGGTGGCCGCTCGAGGGGCCCACGAGACAGGGGGCGCGCCCTATAGGGGGGAGGTGCCCTACCCTCTCGTGGCTGCCTCGGCTGCTTCTTGACTTGCACTCCAAGTCCTCTGGATCACGTCCGTTCCAAAAATCACGCTCCCGAAGGTTTCATTCCGTTTGGACTCCGTATGATATTCCTTTTCTTCGAAATACTGAAATAGGCAAAAAAAAACAGCAATACGGGTTGGGCCTCCGGTTAGTAGGTTAGTCCCAAAAATGATATAAATGTGTAAAATAAAGCCCATAAACATCCAAAAGGGGTAATATAATAGCATGGAACAATAAAAAATTATAGATACGTTGGAGACGTATCACCGCTTTGCTGGAAGCCGGTGGGTGATTCCCTGGGCTAAGTACCCGGCCTCTCGGACCTTGGTGATGTCATTCTCCTTGACGGAGGAGACCATCCACTTTCCCTGCGCTCAGGATCCGGACATGGTCGGAGTGCTTTTTTGAGGCGGAGAGGATGAGAACTTGGGCGCTGGAGCTCAAGAATGGGTGGTCAGAGAGAAAGAAGGCGTGGGTGAAAGGGTGAATCCTTATCTCCTTATAAAGATAGCGAATATCAAGTGCCTCCCCACTTGCCTTAAAACTCGCATATTCCCCAAGGGCCGTGAAGACGTCCCGGTTGGATTACCCATGCCCGTATTGATGAGAATCCCGCAATAAGGGGACACGATCTCTGCTTTGACAAGACGTGCCAATAAAACCGCATCTCAACGTGGAGCGGGAAGCTAGAAAACGGTTTGAAATAATGACCGGGCAGCGATGTGATGTCACGCTACAAAAGTTGTCAGTAGATTGGACTCGTGAAATATTATACTCTCTGTGGCTGTGTGTGGTACTTGTTTTGCAGAGCCGGACATGTTCTCTGTGCTCGAACACAGTTTTGGAGTATTCGTAGGAGGAAACCGCCTTGCAATGCCGAAGACAATCTGCACGCCAGACACCTCGTCATTGAAGCCTGGTTCAGGGGCTACTGAGGGAGTCCTGGATTAAGGTGTCCTCGGGCGTCCGTCCTGTGTGACATGGGCCGGACTGATGGGCCATGAAGATACAAGACAGACGACTCTCTCCCTTGTCCGGGTAGGACACTCCTTTGCATGGATGGCAAGCTTGGCGTCCGGATATGAAGATTCCTTTCTCTGTAACCAACTTTGTACAACCCTAGCCCCATCCGGTGTCTATGTAAACCGGAGGCTTTAGTCCACAGAGTCAATCACAATCATACAGGCTAGACATCGAGGGTTTTGCCATTACGATCTCGTGGTAGATCAACTCTTGTAATCCTCATATTCATCAAGATCAATCCAGCAAGAAGTAGGGTATTACCTCCATCAAGAGGGCTTGAACCTGGGTAAACATCGTGTCCCCTGTCTCCTAGTACCATCGACCTTAGACGCACAGTTCGGGACCCCCTACCGAGATCCGCCATTTTTGACACCGACAACTGCCCTCTCTCTACCTCACTATATATAGGGGGAAGGGGGGAGGAGGAGGTGCCCTAGGGTTTCCCTAGGGGAGGGGCGATGGCCACAAGGGAAACCCTAGATGGGTTTGGGCGCCACCACCCCTAGGAAATTTGCCCCCCCAAGCCGGGAGGGGCGGCTGCCCTAGGGGAGGCGCCCCCACCTGTCCAGGTTACGTGAGATGGGGTGGGAGGGGCGCACCGCCCCTTAGTGGGCTGGTGTGTACCCTCCCCTTGGCCCCGTAAGGCCCCCCCCCCAATGCTTGTCGGGGCCTCCGAAACTCCTTTTGGTCACGCTGGTCGTCACCCGGTACTCCCAGAACAATTCCGGACTCCAATACCCTTCGTCCAATATATTAATCTTCACCTCCGGACCATTCCGGAGTTCCTCGTCACGTCCGGATCACATCCGGGACTCCGAACAACCATCGGTAACCACATACTATTCCCATTACAGCTCTAGCATCACCGAACCTTAAGTGTGTAGACCCTACGGGTTCGGGAACCATGCAGACATGACCGAGACACCTCTTCGGTCAATAACCAATAGCGTGATCTGGATACCCATATTGGCTCCCACATGTTCCACGATGATCTCATCGGATGAACCACGATGTCGGGGATTCAATAAATCCCATATACAATTCCCTTTGTCCATCGATATGTTACTTTCCCGAGATTCGATCGTCGGTATCCCCATACCTCTTTCCATCTTGTTACCGGCAAGTTTCTTTACTCGTTTCATAACGCATGATCGCATGGCTAAATCCTTAGTCACATTGAGCTCATTATGATGATGCATTACCGAGTGGGCCCAGAGATACCTCTCCGTCATATAGAGGGACAAATCCCATTCTCTATTTGTGCCAACCCAACAGACACTTTCAGAGATACCTGTAGTGCACCTTTATAGCCACCCAGTTATGTTGTGACGTTTGATACACCCAAAGCACTCTTACGGTATCCGGGAGTTGCACAATCTCATGGTCTAAGGAAATGATACTTGACATTAGAAAAGCTCTAGCAAACGAACGACACGATCTTGTGCTATGATTAGGATTGGGTCCTGTCCATAAACTCATTCCCCACTACAAAAAAAGACACATCCGTGACATTTTGGGCTGAACGAATTTTTTTTCTGTCATACATATGACACTTCTATGACGATAATTGCGACAAAACCCGGTATCATCATAGATGTGGTGGGATCCTACTTCTATGCCAAAAAATCATAACAGAAAATGGGATTTTCATCCTGGGCAGGCTGGAGACGCAGCTGCATGACATTCTTTGGGCCGTCCAAAACAGAAAAAATCGTGGTAGAAGCAAGGGTGAGGAAAATTTCGGGGAGTTCCCGGTTACGGTGGGAGGTCGGGGGCCGAGCGATGCGCGTTTCTCTCGTACACGTACGTGCGTGTGTGTGAGGCGTTGGCTCTAACTGAACCCGAGCGAGGCGTTGGGCTCTAACTGAACCCGAGCTATTGCACTGCAGGCTACGCGTTACTGAACCCGAGCGATCGATCGATGGCTGTTAACTAAACCCGATCGAGCGATTCCTTCGCTACTACTGCTAACTAAAGCCGATCGGTGCTGCCTCTGGGATGAACAATGAGCGTTGCAGGGGGGGTTGGATGAACAGTGAGCGGTGGCGTTGCCTCTGGATGAACAGGACCCCGTGTTGTGGAGGGGTGGATGAACAGTAGACGATGGAGGGGTGCCCGTGGAGGGGTGGTTGAACAGGACCCCGTGGCGTGGAGGGCTGGATGAACAGTAGACAGTGGATGGGTGGTTGAACAGTAGCCGGTGGAGTAGCGCACGATGGAGGCTGGATGAACAGGAGCCCGTGGATGCTGGAAGAGGTCGACGGTAGCCCGTGGAGGCTGGAGGAGGTCGACGGTGGAGATGAACAGTATCCCATGGAGTCCCGTTTTGCGGTACGCCACACCCCTCCCGATGAACAGGACCCCCGTTTCGACCGTAGTGCTCCAACACAAGTCCGTTTCGTCTGTTTTGCGGTACGCCACACCCCTCCCGATCAACATGACCCCCATTTCGACCATAGGAGGTCCGTTTTCTCCGTTTTGCGGTAAGCCACACCCCTCCCGATCAACAGGACCCCCGTTTCGACCATAGGAGGTCCTTTTCCTCTGTTTTGCGGTACGCCACACCCCTCCTAATCAACAGGACCCAGTTCCGAAAGTGGCCAGTCGAACACAAGGCCATTTCCTCCGTTCTGCGGTACACCAGGCCTCGTTTCCATTGCCTGTTCCGTCCAAGCCCTCCCGATGAACACGACCACGCATTCCTTTCCGACCCCAGCCTGTTGGCTCCCATGCATTCTGTTGCCTCCCGATGAACACGACGCATTCCGTTGCCTCCCCACGAACAAGGCGCATTCCGTTGCCTCCCCATGAACACGACGACGACGTTGTTTCTCCGTTTCGACCCAGCCATGTACACGAGCCCTCACCGTACGTATGCGTGAGTAGGCGTTCGAGACCCCACCCGTATGTATGTACGTGGCCGTATTTTCTTTCTTGCACCCTGGCCGTTCTATGTACGTGTACATGCTACATGCGCGCCTCTACATCGACCAATATGTACGTACACATTCACGACCAGAATGACAATGCTACGTACGCTTCGACCAGGTGGGTCCCGACTGTCAGGAATTTCCTTGCCTGCGAAGATGTAGCTGGTGGGTCCCAGCAGTCAGGGGGGCGAATCGTTTTTTTGCCCAGACGCACTTCCTTGTGTGCGAAGATGTAGCTGGTGGGTCCCAGCAGTCAGGGGGAAACATTTTTTTGCGAAATACGGTGGCCCGTCCGGTGGGTCCCCGCTGTCAGGTGGAGGAATAATTATTTTGCCCGTAATAAGGAGGCACTTCCTTGCTGCGGCCGTGGACCTAGCTGTCAGCCTCTCCATGTACAGTCCATGTCCGATGGAAGCCGTTCCTTTACCACGTTGACCATGCCGCACCGAGAGCACCAGGGCAGTGGACGACGACGAGTCCTAGGAAGGGAACGACACGGAGGCAGGGAAGACGCGGCAGTTGTTTCCCACGCAGAGGGGAGTATGAATGTACGAGGGTTTACTAGTTCGTCCGCCGTTGCCGGAGAATAACAGCAGGTGTGGGTGAGTAGAGGGATGGCTAGGCCAGCGATGGGAGTATGGTGGGGCGGTGAGGCCTACGCGGCAGCACAGCCGGCCGCGGGGAGGAGGGAGCAGGCAGTCCTGCCGGCGCTTGTTTGAGTGGCTGGAGCAAGAAGAGCAGAGATTGAAGAAGCACGACGGCCGTTGGATGGACATCCAACAGTCACTGCTTGTGCGTTAACATTTTTTTAGGAAAGCCTCAAATATGTGGAAAACAGCATACAGCCCATCTACCATTATTTCTAAAAATTTACAACCCATTTGCTAATTCTTCAGGTTTTTTTAGCCCATATTCTTTTTGTTAGCATTACAGCCCATATTGTGGCCACGGTTAAAAAATTATACGAGATTTTGCATATTTCGGTGCGGTCCAAATTGTTTTTAATCCCGAAATTTGACTCAGATTCAAACTGATTTTAAAAATAAATGTATATCAACATAAAATCCAACAAATTCTCCATGCATAAAAATTAATGTAATTTAAAATCTCAAAATGAAAAAAGATATTTGAACCTAATTGCCGTTTTGATGTGTTTTAAAAATGTACAACCCATTTCTCATTACTGATGGGCCATTTTCTCGGCCAGCCAAATGAAAGCTCTCCTCGTCTTGAAAGATTTACAGCCCAACAGGCCTAACAAAGTGACCTACTTGGTAAATCACAAAAAACTGGGCTGTGGCCGTGGACCCAGTTGTAAGCCTCTCCATGTGAAGTACTCTTCCGATGGAAGTCGTTCCTTGACCACGTTGACCACGCCGTGCGGAGAGCAGCACGACGGTGGACGACGATGAGGCCTAGGGAGGGGACGACGCGAAGCCGGGGAAGACGCAGTAGTGGAAGACCACGCGGAGAGGAGTATGAGGGTTCACTGGTTTGGCTGCGGTCGTCGCAGGGCCAGGCCAGCGGTGGGAATAGTAGGGGGCCGTGAGGCCTCCGCGGCAGCGCAGCCGGCCAAGGGAGGCAGGAGCATGCGGCACGACCGACGCTGCTTTGGGCGGCTGGAGCAAGAAGACCAGAGGTTGAAGGAGCACTACAGCCGTTGGATGGACATCGTACGGTCACTGGAGCTAGAATCGTTCATATTGACTAAGTTGACAAAGACCTTCGTCCCTGTCAACTTAGTAGGCCCACAAGTCAGCCTCCCACCAAGGTGGGTCCTAGCTAGCCGGGCGATTATTCATTTTATTGTCGTAATAAGGAGGCACTTCCGGTGGGTCTGAGCTGACAGCAGGGGGAACGTTTTTTTCGCGAAATACGATGGCCCATCTGGTGGGTCCCAGCAGTCAAGGGGAAAGGTTTTTTTTTCACAAAATACTGGTGGCCCGTCCAGTGGGTCCCCGCTGTCAGGTGGAGGAATAATTATTTTCCGCGTAATAAGGAGGCACTTCCTTGCGGCTGCCGTGGACCCAGCTATCAGCCTCTCCACATACAGTACTCTTCCGATGGAATTCGGTCGTTGACCACACTGACCACGCCGCGCCGAGAGCACCACGGCGGTGGATGATGGCGAGGCCTAGGAAGGGTATGACGCGGAGCTGGGGAAGACGCGACAGTGGATGCCCATGCATAGAGGAGTATGAGGGTTCACTCGTTCGGCTGCGGTGTGAGGCTGCCGTCGCCGCAGAATAACAGGGGGTGTGGGTGAGTGGAGGGATGGCCTGGCCAGCGGCAGGAGTAGTAGGGGGCGGTGAGGCCTCCGCGACATCACAGCCGACCACGAGAGGCAGGAGCAGGCGGCACGATCGGCGCTGCTTTGGGCAGCTGGAGCAAGAAGACCAGAGGTTGAAGAAGCATGGTGGCCATTGGTTGGACATCGTGTGGTCATTGCAGCTAGAATCGTTCATATTGACTAAATTGACAAAGCCCTCCATCCCCGTCAACTTAGTGGGCCAACAAGTCAGCCTCCCGCAGAGGTGGGTCCCAGCTAGCAGGGGAGTATTCATTTTTTCTGCTTAATAAGGAGGCACTTCCGGTGGGTCCGAGCTGACAGCGGGGGGAACTTTTTTTCGTGAAATACGGTGGCCCGTCAGGTGGGTCCCAGCAGTCAGGGGGCAAACGTTTTTTCGCAAAATATGATGGCCCGTCCAGTGGGTCCCTGCTGTTAGTTGGAGGAATCATTATTTTCCACGTAATAAGGAGGCACTTGCTGCGGGCGTGGACCCAGCTGAGACTCTCCACGTACAGTATACTTCCGATGGAAGTCGTTCCTTGACCACGTTGACCACGCCATGTTCCATTGCATGCATGCATCCATGGATGTGGTGCGTCCCCACTGTCAGCCTCTCACGTATAGTCATCTTCCGATGACTCTCGGTTGTTGACCACGTTGACCACACCGTGCCAAGCGCACCCAGACTGGAACGACCCGGAGATGGGGAAGACGGGGCAGTGGAGTCGCAGAGAGGAGTGGTAAACTTCACTGGTTCGGGTGCGCGGCAGCACAGCCGCGGTGCCGCCCACGGGAGACAGGAGCAAGAACAGAGGTTGAAGAAGGAGCATGGCTGTTGGATTAACATCCAACGGTCCAGCTCCTAGAATCATTTGTTGATTAAGTTGACAAATCCGTGCGTACATGTCCGCTTAGTAGGCCCACAAGTCAGTCACCAAATCTGACGGGTCCCAGCTGTCCACGGGATGAATAATTTTTTCGCAAAGCAAGGAGGCACTTCCTTCCGTGCGAAGATACAGCCGGTGGGTCCCAGCTGTCAGGTGGAGGAAACATTTTTTAGCTTAATAAGGAGGAACTTTCCTTGCGTGCGACCATGGACCTTATGGGTCCCAGCCGTCAGGCTCTCCATGTACAGTCCTCTTACGATGACTCTTGTTTGTTGACCACGCCGCACCGAGCGCAACGAGGCGGTGGATGACGGCGAGGCCCCGGACAGGAACGACTCGGAGATGGAAAAACGCGACAGTGGAGTTGCGGATTGAGAGGAGGAGAAGGGATATAACTGGTTCTATTGCAGTGCAGGGCTGTAGTCTGTGGAGAATAACAGGAGGTGTCGAGGGCTGGAGGGATAGCCTGGACGGTAGTGGGGTAGCGCTTCGCAGCGATGCCTGCTAAGTAGAGCCGCTAGTCGCCGGAGCCTGGACCAGGCGGTCCCGGCGGCGCTGGAGGAAGAAGACGAGAGATTGATGGTGCATGTCGGCCGTTGGATATAAATCCAATGGCTGTGGATGACACAGTCATTTGTTGACCAAGTTGACAACGCCCTGCGTAGGCTTCGACCTATTGGCCCACATGTTAGCCTGCAAAAATGTGGCATATATTTAACCCTTGTTTTCTAGAATGTACAGTCCATTTGCTAGGCTGGGTGAAGAAATAATTTCGCGTCAATCAAGCCCATTTATATTTTCTAAGAAATCCCAGCCCATTTGCACTTCCTTGAAATACATGTATTAGGTGGGCTCGTTATATATATAATGTTATGTTAGAAGGAGCAATTAATATCAAAGAATAAACTGGAGAGGCACATTATATATATATATATATAATTAACAAATTAGCGAGTTATTGCTCAAAATAAAAGTGAGTGCGCTATTATTAAATTAGTCCTTAAAATATTTGCAAGCTTTTGTACGCAATCACCAGGATTTTCCTTTCCTGTGAGTCAAAAACAACTAGGATTTTCCTTGCCAACTTCCGTTAAACAGTTACTTTTATAAGTTAATAACACGTGGGATGTTTTTATAATGTATATATAAGTCTCTATAAAATATATGATAATAGTAATAATATAAATATATATAATGTGGTTAGAAGGGAAAACATAAATTGGACACAACATTACTTTTATAAGAGACCTGCGTTTTATACCCCACAGTAGGAATACTAACAAGTTCACACACAAACACAATAGAAAAGGTAAACATTCGTATCAAACTCAGGTTCACAGGACATGTTCATATTCATAGCCAATATTCACTATCAACAACTCAAAAGATTCATATATACACAAGCTCAGCATATCTATGCATCCAAATGATTGATAGATCACACGAAAATATTCATACATAATTCACAAAAAGATTTAGATATACACATGTTCAGTATGTTTATGCATCCAAATGATTGAGATGACAGCCAATATGATCCATGGACGAACTTTAATTACCTAGGGTATAGACTGGTAAATGGTGTTAAATCGGAGGTACTTCTTGCTAAAATTAGTTCTTGTACGAGTAAACTTTCGAGTACATAAGAGGCAGCACAGACAATCTGAACTTTGCTTGTAGGTTTATCCTCAAATAGTGGCCTCGTGCCGAGGGAGGTTTGAGCAACTTGGCCACTACTTTCATCCAACTAGTTTACTGGCTCATCTTGGTCCTGTATCTCGCCAAAATTCTACATTGCAGACGAGAAAGGAGGCGGTTGATAAAATGAACCACCCAAATTTTTTGTGCAGTTCAACTGAAATGGAGCATCCTTGGCGTGCAGACTGATTAAGTGCCAGATGAATATACGCGTCAACCAACTTGTCTGGAATCTTTAGACTCCATGCCATATAGTTCGCTACCATATGTACCGATAACCAAAAGGCACAAGTTGAGACTAAAGACTAGACTGCATTTTTCTGGGCTATGCACCAAGCAATATTTTTCGCGTTCACTCTCCTAATACTTGGAGTTTGACAATTGGTTGACGCTGGTTTATACTCGAATGAATATAGGCACTTCTTCTTGTCAACATCGATGCTTGTCTGAGTGAACTTTGGAGTACATAGCAACAACATAAGTACCTGTCCATCTGATCATTTTGTGCAGTTCTACTGAAATCACCCGATGTAATGATTTGTCTGTGAGTTCAGGCTCCAAATTACTCCTTCATGGAATCGACAAATAGTAGCACAATACCAAATTACCAATACATATGACAGGAACAATAATCAGGATAAAGACCAGTACCAACTTGTGTGAGGTGGCATATCAATTACTATTTCCTTCGACTGGAAGACGAGATAAGCCAAGCGACTGACAGCAAAGGAAGAAAGCAAGCGGAGATTAGCGACTGACAGGAAAGGGCGGAAGCTGTCGACGCAATGAAGCACCCAAAGTTTTTGTGCAGTTCCACCAAAATCGAGTATCCCTGTTGGCACATATATTGAGAGAGTGAGATTACTGTAATAGTGGGACTAGTTGATGAAACATACACTAACAAATAGAAGCACCCTCATTATCTTAATGGGTAAAGTTAGCAACATAGTAGTCTTGCTTAAAGAGAGGTATTAGTTTATTTAATCAGTGCCAATTAGCTCAACACTCAAAGCATTACCATTTATCATAGGTTGCAAAACTTTAACATGCAAAGATAAAGGAGTTTCTCATGACAGTAGCACGATACAAATTGAGATGACATCAAACTAATATGGATGAAGGCCTTAGTCCCGTACCAACCTGAGAAAAAAAGCTTATTCATGTAGTCCCATAAGAGATGATAAAGCACTCACTGGAATCACACAATAGTATATATTTTTGTGCACTTCAAATGTATGGTTGAAATCACTCTTGTTTACCAGTGCTGAGATTATATCAAAAGATTATAAAGAACTTCCAGCAGAGTTAAAGCACTGGCTGGGATAAGGTTCATTGTATTGTCTTGTGTAGTTCCACTAAAATGTATGATTGGCACAACATGATCCCTGTTTGCACAAGTAGGAACAAGGTGAAACCTTCATTAGCTTTGTGAGAAAGGATAGGGAGACATTAGCATATTACTCAAACAGTAGCATCAAATTCATGATGGACAATACGCAAAACATTGCCTCATTGAACCAATGGCAATAAATTGACATGCAAAACAATAGCACTATTATGTCATGACACCAATAATATTCCCTCCCTGCTCCACCACATGATTCACCTCCATAGACAAACATACACACCTACATGATTCAGCATAGGGTCCTACTAAAGATTTGTTCAACTCCAACAGGAAAAGTAGGCAATAATAAATTAGTGGTACTTAAGTACTCCTAATTAATTAAGTGAGACACCAGAAATGGAAGGGCTCCCTGGAGGATCGTCTCACCTGTAAGGTAGTCGTTGCCGGAGCCCCTGAATGGCCTCGACTGAGGCCTTTGGCTTCATCAAGATCGCCTTGGCACTGTTTCTTCTTCTTCTTCTTCCTCTTCATGCTCTGTTTCTCTTTCTCCTCACCAGTTGGTGAAACCAAGTACATGATTGGCCTTCTAATTCAGAATTGGTTTTTCCAGTGAGGGAGTACAAGTGTACTAGTAAAAAATAGCATTATTTTCTCATGGCAGTCAGAAAATAGAGATGAACACATGCATTAAATATCATTCTTACCTAAAGGAAGGTTATGGCGCCAATATGGACGATGAGGATTGGAACAGAGATCTCCCTTTGTGCAGTTCCACCGAAATGAACCAACTGTTCCATTCTGACATTCCAGTTAAACAGCACAAAAGTCACTTCTTTTAAGAAGAGTTTTGTGCAGTGCACCGAAAGGTCACAACAGCAACAAGGTGAATTGGATATCCCTGTTTGCACAAAAAGGTACAGAGGAAACAGTCGGAGTCTCAAACAATTACAGGCAAAAACATTTTCTAAACTTGTCATGGCTTATAAGAGTGACATGGCTTCATTTTTACCAGGGACATTAGATTAAGAACAGCTAAGGCTGCGTTCCGTTCACAGGTTTGGTGCAGGATTTTCGTAGGAACACAATTCCTACAGTATTCTTTCCCTTCCAACCGTTCGGAACACGGGAAAGGTGAATAGTGTTTCATAGGAAAGATGGTCTGGTAGTACTGATTCCATAGGATTAGAAACATCCACACGCTGCTCATTGTTTAAGCGGAAGCCCGAGGCAGGCGCTCGCTGCCATGCGTTAGACAGGTTGGTGTGCTGTGTTTGCAGGAATAAAAAAATCAACCTATGTGTGGTACGTGAGGTGAGGACAAAAGTAGTCACTGTGCAACTGAATAAACAAATAGCATCTCATACTGCCAAGCATGCTACTCTAAAAAAACAAATATGTACATTTCGTAGTCCATCCGAACACATTCTCTTGAGAGTTTCCTCCGGTTTGTTGTTCCATATTTTATACCTGCATTCCTTTCCTATTCCTCTATTTTCATCAAGACCTATGTTTTCTGCCCCTTTATTCCGAACGGAGCCTAAATATTTGGTATAAGGGCATGGGACAGTGGGTGCACCAGCAGTACAACACCATGTACGTAAACATGGGCATAAAGTGGTGATTCATAGTTTGTTGCCCCGAGAAACAAACATCCAAGAAACATATTTGGGTTGGTCCCATTTTTGTTCACTCTAGCCACCTACTCCTATGTGTGCATAGCAAATCTAGTCCTGGTCATACCACCGTGTACAGCGTTACCCCTATATTTCCCTTTTCGACCAAGAGACCGGTTGGATGACATGTCTATACTACTTTCAACCCCTTTCCTTCCTGTTTGTACCAAGTCCGATGTACATACTAAATTCCCCAACCCCCACTTTATTTCTTGTTTGAACCAAGTACTCCCTCCGTCCGGAATTACTTGTCATCAAAATGGATGTGTCTAGAACTAAAATACATCTATATACATCCATTTCAATGACAAGTATTTTCGGACGGAGGGAGTACAAGATTCGACTCCTTGAAGTAGCTTTACCTCTAACAATAGAAGAAAAAAATGTAACATACCAAATATTCAATTTGGAATGTTATACATTAGATCATCATTGCATATCATATTTTATTGCTTTTTGGCTTGATCTAGAAATTCTACGCAACTCAAGGACCCTCGGAGAGAGTTGGGGATTTCGTTATTTTCATATTTGAGTTTTCTCAAATTTTGAGAATAGGATCATTTGATTTTATTTATTTTATCTTCAATTATTTCTATTACAAAAATATGAGAGAGGGATTAAAACGACTTTTCCAAAAATAAAGAAATGCTGAGGATTTAATAATAAAATCAAATAAGATTTTATTTTGGAGTTTTTGGCTATTTTATTTGAATTTAGGAAAATTGCATGTTTTTCAAAATTACATTTTAGGGTGAAGAAAATGTTCATCTTGTTCTAAATATTTTATTTAGACGGTGAAAATTTATTTTGGCATTTTAGAATTTATTTTATTTCCTAGAATTTTTCTTAGTTTCAGCAGAATTTAAAAAAAATCCCGCGCGCCAGACTGGGCTGAAGGCCCAGCCGAGCCGACCCAGTGTCACACCCTAGCTAGTCATGCATCAGAGTGTGTGGATCATGTTTAAAATTCCATTTAATTTTGAAATGGGGATTTGTGAAACCCTCAGAATCATTTTTGAAAATGACCCAAATAAAAATTTCTCCAAAAGGGTCCAAGAAAATGCTCATGTTGCTCTCTGAAAATATTGGACAGAGATAAAAATCAAATCAATATTTTTAAGAGCTCATAGGTATTTATTTTGGGCATTTGGAATTAATGCATAAATATTTGCATTGGAAATATATTAGTTATATATATTAATATATGTCCAAAAATTATGCCACCTGTTGGGGAGCTCTGGAATAATATATCTACCTCCTGCAAAAAATTGGCATAAGATAATAAAATGATTTAATATTTTATTTAAATCAAAACAAATGTCAGAAAAATTAGAAAACAGAAATAAAAGAGGGAAACCTTACCTGGGCTTCTTACCTGGCGCCTCTGGCCCAGCAAGCCAGCCCAGCCCACCACCGCCGTCGTCCTCCTGGCGCCAGTCGGCCAGGCGTGTGGCCGGCGCGCGCGCACGGGCGGAGCGCCACGCCTCCAGCTCGCCTGCCTGCCTACCCCGCCAGCGCGACGCCGCGACGGTTCTTCTCGGTGCCGCCCCGATCCCCTGGCCTTATCCCCCCTCTCTCCCGTGCTTCTCCCCCTGCTCTCTCTCTCTCTTTCTCACCCGACGCACCCATCGCCGCCGTTCGCCATAGCAGCCGTCACCGGCCTCCCCTCGCCTCCCCGACACGCTCCCCAGCTCCGCCGCGACCCCCTCTACCTCCTCGTCGATCCACGCAAGACGGAGCACCCCGTGGAGCCATCGCCGTCGCCATCCTCGCCTCCGGCCACCGTCGGTACTCGACGTCGATTCGGGAGCTACCGGGCATCCCCGACCTCGCCCTCGCGCTCGCTGGTCTCGCTGTGAGCCCCTCTCCGTTTCCCCTCTCTTCTCCCCCTCGTTCCCTCACCGTAGCCCTCCTCCCCACCACGGCCGAAGCCTCTCGCCGCCGTCCATGTCGCCGTCGCCGTCTCGGTCCGCCTCCGCCCAAACCGAGCCTTCCATCGTGCTCCCGGTGCCACGAGGGTGCCGCCGAGCCCCTCAGGTGGCCTCCCCGTGCCCCGCAGCCCGATCCCCCTCGCGCCCGAACTCCGGCCGCCGCCCAAGTGGTCGCCGCCGTCGATCTAGGACATCTCCGGTGAGACGGAGGGCACCAATGGGTGCGCGCGAGCCCCTGCTTCCCGCGCGTGCCTTCCGCTGCTCGATTGGGCGCCGGAGTGGAAATCCCGCGCCCTCCGCCGCGTTTGCTGCCGCCGGCGGCTAAACGCCGGCGTATTAGCCCCGGTTGACCAGGGGGTTTGACCTCCCCTGGCTCAATGACAAGTGGGGCCCGTCCCTGCTAATTCGAGTTTAGGATTAGTTTAAATTTAATCAACTCTGTTAATTAACCCTGACACTGACAGTGGGCCCCAGTGCCACTAATCTTTTAATTAGGATTAAACTAACCCTGTTTAACCCCCCTGTCACTGACGTGTGGACCCCACACGTCAGGTTTGACCTCAGCCAGCCGCAGTTGACCGCTGACGTCGTGCTGACGTCATGCTGGCGCAATATATATATTTCTGGATTTAAATTAAATCAGGAAATTCCAGAATATAATTTAAACTTCAAAAATTCATAACTTTTACTCTGTAACTCCAAATCAGACAAATTATATATGAAAAATGATCAGAAAAATCCAATCTATCCATCTGTACTATTTTCATGCATGATCAAACAAGTTAAATTGATGTTTAAAGCAGAATAAGGAAAAGCACTTTAAAAGGCCATGTTTGAGTTTGAAATTTGAATCTTTGATTCAAATTGGTTCAAACCCTTCTGGTTTTAGTTGCATTAGCCCAACACACTCATATTGCCATGTTTCATGCATGCATCATATTGTTGCACATTGTTTGGTGATGGTTGAGTATCGGTGTCCTTTGCGACAGGTTCTGCCTCCGAGGAGTACCGTGATTACCCTAACGAAGAACCGTATCAGTGCATCGAACCATCAGGCAAGCAACCAACCATTTGATCATATTGATACAATCCCATGTTCTCGCTCCTGCTCTCTTTTACTGCATTAAGACAACGCGTTTCAAACTGCTGTGTGCTACGGTAGTTGAACCCATTTCCTCTGCATGACCTGTTATTGCCACAGTAACTAGATGAAACCCACTAGCATGTGTAGGAGTTGATTGAGCCATATGTATGTGTTGTTCCTACCTTGCTATGCCTGCTATGCTTAGAGTCGTGTCAGGTCTGGTTCATCTGGGTGATGGGCTAGAGTGAAATGATTATGTGGGTAATGAGAGTGGTGTGGTGAACACGATTTGGTAAAGGTATCGATGAGAGGCCATGTAGGAGTACATGGTGGGTTGTTTCATTGAAGCCGACCTTAAGCACTGAGATCTGTATGTGTGATTTAAGATACAGCTACTACCATGCATTGGGCCCTGAAATATGACCCCGCTCGACTTCTTATTCACCCTAGCTCTCTGTCCAGGAGTTGCAAGTAGTTTCTGGTGTTTGTAGCCTACTGGAGGCCGTGGACAGCGCTGACCATAGGGGTGGGCTGTGATGCGGTAGGTACGTGGCACGGTGTACCGAATACCCGTTAGGTATCTCGGGAACCCTGTTCACATCGTTCGGGGCCGTATGGGAAACCTCGGACGGACTCCCTGCGGATGGAACCTGGATAGGCGATAAACCTGGACTAGAGGCTTAAGTGTTTAGGTAGGTCGTGGTCTACACCCACGTCGGCTTTCGCTTGAAGTCTGCCGAGCACATGTCGTGTGCAGACGCTAAGTGGTGGAAACATGTATGAAGAAGTACACCCCTGCAGGGTTATCATGATCTATTCGAATAGCCGCGTCCGCGGTAAAGGACTACTTGGTTGCCTATACAGTTCATAGACAAGTAAATGGAAATTACTAAAAGCCTCAGGATAAGTGTGAGTGCCGAGGATGGCTCTTCCGTAGGAAGACGGAGGCGGATCCTCGGTAGTGTATTGAAGTGGTGAGTAGTGGACTCGTGTGCGCAAAACCATTTCAAGTTGAAGTATCGTAGGATAGTCTAGCCAAGAGTCAAAGCTGGCTTGCTGCAATAACTCCACCAACCCTTCTTGATAATATGCATGTATGTAGGATCTGATGTAAGTCTTGCTGAGTACCTTTGTACTCATGTTGCTATAATTTACATTTTTACAGAAGACGCTGCAACCCCTTCTGATGGGTTCTATGTAGACGTTGACATCAACGAGTAGGCTGAAGGCCCAGGTGGTGACCCTGAGCTTGTGAAGGACCACGTAGTATAGCTAGGCTTTCCAAGCCTCTTTTATCTTACTAGTTGTCTGTACTCAGACAAGTTACTTCCGCTGTTGGTTTGTATGACTGTATGACTTGAATGCTGGGTCGTGAGACCCGTATCTTTGTGTATGTTATGTATGGCTCCCTGAGCCTTAAAAAAAGTACTTGTGTCGTAGAGTCATGTTGTGATGCTTCGTTGTATTTGCACATATCGAGCATATTGTGTGTATGATTGAAATGCTTGGTATGTGTGGGATCTGACTACCTAGTTGTTTATCTTTAGTAGCCTCTCTTACCGGGAAATGTCTCCTAGTGTTACCGCTGAACCATGGTAGCTTGCTACTGCTCTGGAACACTTAGGCTGGCCGGCATGTGTCCTTCTTCGTTCCGGTGTCTGTCCCTTCGGGGAAATGTCACGCATTGAGTACCGGAGTCCTGTTAGCCCGCTACAGCCCGGTTTACCGGAGTCCTGCTAGCCCAGTGCTACAGCCCGGACCCACTTGCTGATGACCGACACGTTCGAAGCTGGGTCATGGATGCCTGTCCCTGTAAGTCTATGCCACTTTGGGTCTACGACTAGTCATGTCAGCCCGGGCTCTTTATCATATGGATGCTAGCGACACTATCATATACGTGAGCCAAAAGGCGCAAACGGTCCCGGGCAAAGGTAAGGCGACACCCGTGGGGATACCATGCGTGAGGCCGCAAAGTGATATGAGGTGTTACCGGCTAGATCGATGTGACATCGAGTCGGGGTCCTGACAGCGTTGGCATCAGAGCCGGACTGCCTGTAGGTTCTCCAAGCCAAACTGGTTGATGTTGAGTCTAGAAGTTCTTTAGTTATATGTAGGGGAATTGTTTGTGGGTTGGAACGTAAGGCTCTTTTTACTCCTTTATCTAATGACATTCTGATCTGAGTCAGTCTATTCTTCCACCGGGGGTTAAGGAATTAGGATCTATTCTCCCTATCAGGATCACGTGTTACTAATCAGTAGTACCTTATAAGTTTGATGGATACAAGCCTAGTTCAATCCTATTACCACATTATGTTGCTAGGATGGACTCAGAACTTGATATGATGATGTTGAGTGTGTATGAAATTCTTTGTCAAATGTCTCAAAATCCTTCTTGAGCATTTACAGCTGTTATGCTGCCGAAATTTTGCTAGAAATTCTAATGCCTTTGCATTATGATTGTGCTTTCAGATGGCCACTCGCGACCTCAATCAAGTGGTTCGCCTGACTCGATGCCTAGATGTACCCGGCCATACTGCCATGTTGGTCAGGGTAATGACTGAGGCTGGATACCGCTGGTATCCTGAGTACACGGTCGAAGAGCAATTTCGGGACTTTAATCAAAGCCAGTATCTCTGCACTGCCAGGATATTTCCATCTTATCCTGGATCCACCGAGCCCCTTCACTGCTCCTATGGACTCGGGGTTACTTTTTAGATGGCTGTGCAGGACGCCGCCTACTCTATGATGACCATCATGCGAGTCAAGTCTGGTCTATTTCGGGACTCTGATTTCCGGTATATGCCAGGATCACTTCCGGGAGCACAAGGGTATCTTCAGGCTATCTATGCTGACCCCACCCAGGAGGATTCACGAACTCGCACCACTGCTGAGATGCTCGAGGATAAGGACCGTGAAAATCGGGCCTTGAGGTTGGAGCTCTTCAATACCCGTGCTGACCACTGGGCCACTTTGACTCGGTTTGCACCGGCGGTGCAAGCTGGATATTCGGATATGCGCGATGTCTATCCTGTGAGATCTGCTCTGCCAGACGTGATGGGTTGGCGTGATGTAGGAGGCATCACCCCACCTCGCGGTCCCCGCAGGCCACCGTCTGTTGGTCCACGACCTCATCCTAGCCCCTATGGTCCACAAGCTCCGCGAGATCGTCTGTTTCCGGATGATCATGTTGAGCTTCCAGGCTATGGAGGTGACTTCTACGAGGACTACTACGGATCGGTCTGAGTTAGTGGTAGTATCACTAGTTCGTGATAGCTATGTCGTCTATCGTCCTGCGTGACTCGTGGGATATGACCTAGTTTGTACTCTTTCCAGAGGTGTAGAAAAATAATGTATAGGAGCTTGGGATGCCTCCGATGAGATGTAATCCTCTTTTCACCGTAATAGTACTTTGTTTGGTCTTGTACTAAACCCTGTATGGTGTGTATGACGATGGAATAAAGAAGCAGTTTCTGTATCTACCATGTCATACGGATGATCATCTTGCATTTCGAGTTATTCCTTACATTTTATATCCTATGTCGGAAAATTTATCATTCTGACTAAATCATTGTTTTGTTTACCTAGGATGGTCAACACGCGCACTAACCCTGCTTCTCAAGAGCAGGCCGGAGGCAGTGAAGTCAGGGATGCAAATCTGCCTCATCCTCCTTCCCTAGCCGAGGTTATGATGGAAGCTGAGAGAAACAAGCGGGAGACCAACCGTTTGTTGGAGCGTATTGAACAGAACACGGCACACCATCAGAGGACTAACGTGGTGTCACTCAGTGATTTTATCAAATTACATCCACCCACGTTCCACCACTCCGTCGAGCCTCTCGACGCTGATGACTGGCTTCGCAGTATCTCTCACAAACTGCGTTCCGCGCTGGTAGCGGAGGCTGACAAGGTCACCTTTGCTGCATATCATCTTGAAGGCCCCGCCAGTCTATGGTGGGAGAATTATGGAGCTATGCGCCCAGCGGGCCATGTCACTACTTGGGCTGAATTCAGCGAGGCTTTCCGTGAACATCACATTCCGGAGGGTCTCATGGACCGTAAACGTGAGGAATTTTGCAATTTCACCCAAGGCCGACTTTCTGTGGATGCTTACAGCAGGGAGTTTGGTAACCTCGCACGATATGCAACTGAGGAAGTGTCTACTGATGCCAAGAAGCAAGCAAGGTTCTGTAAGGGACTTAGTCCTGAGCTTCGCCGTGACCTTCGTCTGCATGAGTGCACATCTTTTCAGAAACTTGTTAACAAAGCCATCAGTGCTGAAACTGGTCAGACTGACTATGACGCGACATGCAAGCATGGCCGTGACATGGGTTCCTCATCCGGTGCTGGTCCCCAGAAGCGCCGCGTGTGGGTACCCAACACCGCCCTGCCACCCAGGTTCACACCGAGGCCATCTTTCCAGGCGCCTCGCCCTGTTCAACAGTCTGCTCCAGCCAAGCCCTATGGGGGTCCAACTAACAATGCTCCTCCACGTACCAGTTCCGTGACTTGTTTCAAGTGTGGGGAATCTGGCCACTATATGCGTGAGTGTCCCCAGACCAACCCCAACCAGTCTGCTAAAGCTGTTGGCCGTGGCAAGCCGACAGGGAAAGTGTTCCATGCCAAGCCGGTCACCGCCTCACGTGGCCATGTCAACTGTATCTCTGCCGAAGAAGCTCAAGAGGATCCCAACGTCGTTCTCGGTACGCTTCTTGTTAATTGCCACCCGGCATCTGTTCTTTTCGATACAGGAGCCTCTCATTCTTTTATATCCGAAAATTATGCTCGTTTGCATAACGTCGCATTCGGTGATATGCCAACCTCTATGGTAATTCAAACTCCGGGATCCAAATGGCAAACTTCTAGAGTAAGCCATGGAAATGAAATCCAAGTCCACAGACTTGTTTTCCTTGCATCATTGATAGCCCTTAAATCTTCAGATATTAATATCATTTTGGGTATGGACTGGATGTCAGCTCATCAAGCCAAAATTGATTGCTTCTCTAGGACTGTTCAACTCACCCATCCTTCGGGGAAGATAGTCAATGTCTTGACCCGAATAGCCAAGCGACAGTTATATTCTCTTAACGCCAGCCCTTTGCCAGACCTTGAGGACGTTTCGGTAGTCCGTGACTTCCCGGATGTCTTCCTAGAGGAATTGCCAGGTGTTCCACCTGACAGGGATGTTGAGTTCGTAATAGACCTCATTCCAGGAACCGTTCCGATTGCTAGAAGACCTTATAAGATGGCACCACTAGAACTAGCCGAGCTTAAGAAACAACTCGATGAGTCCTTGAAAAAGGGTTTCATCCGCCCTAGTTCATCTCCGTGGGCTTGCCCCGTCCTATTCGTCAAGAAGAAGGATGGTACGGACCGGATGGTTGTAGATTACCGACCTGTCAATTTGGTCACAATCAAGAACAAATATCCGCTTCCCAGGATCAACGACCTGTATGATCAGCTCGCTGGATCCTCAGTCTTCTCCATGATGGATTTGAGGTTGGGCTACCATCAAATCAAAATCAGAAACGGGGACATTCCTAAAACGGCCTTTGTCACTCGTTATGGCCAATACGAGTACACCGTCATGTCCTTCGGTTTAACCAACGCTCCAGCCACCTTTTCTCGGTTAATGAACTCAATCTTCATGGAGTATTTGGATAAATTCGTCGTAGTTTATCTCGATGATATACTCATCTACTCCAAGAACGAGGAGGAACATGCCGAACATCTAAGGCTAGTGTTGAAGAAACTTCGAGAGCATCGCCTTTATGCCAAATTTTCTAAATGTGAATTCTGGTTGTCAGAAGTGACCTATCTGGGTCATGTAATATCTGGTGAAGGTATTGCTGTTAACCCTGAGCGAGTTCAAGCTGTCCTTAATTGGACTCCACCTAAATCGGTCAAGCAAGTTCGGAGTTTTCTGGGCTTAGCGAGCTATTGTCGTCGCTTTGTCGAGAACTTCTCCAAGGTTGCTAAACCTCTAACCGAACTCCTCAAGAAAGATAAGAAGTTCGAATGGACTCCACAATGTGAGCACAGCTTTCAGGAACTGAAAAGACGCCTGACCTCTGCTCCCGTACTGGTACCGCCAGACTTCTCCAAGGACTTTGTTATCTACTGCGACGCCTCGCGACAAGGACTAGGTTGCATTCTCATGCAAGATCAACACGTAATTGCCTACGCTTCACGGCAATTGCACCCACATGAGGAGAATTATCCTACTCATGATCTAGAGCTAGCAGCCGTAGTCTATGCACTCAAGACCTGGCGACATTACCTCCTCGGTAACCGTTGCGAAATATTCACTGATCACCAAAGTCTGAAGTACATTTTCACCCAACCGGATCTGAATCTCAGGCAAAGACGTTGGGTTGAGTTGATCACAGACTTCGACTTAGGAATAACCTACACCCCAGGGAAAGCCAACGTCATGGCTGATGCGCTAAGTCGTAAATCTTATTGTAACAACCTGATGTTACAACAAAGTCAACCGCTTCTCCATGAGGAATTTCGGAAGCTTAACCTTCACATTGTTCCTCAAGGTTTTCTTTCCACCTTGGTAGCAAAACCTACTCTTACGGATCAAATCATCGCTGCCCAAAAGCGAGATAAGGGAATATCTAAAATCAAAGAGAACATTGCTAGCGGAGGTGCTAGTTGCTTCTCCACAAATGATCATGGTGTTGTGTACTTTGAGAACCGTCTAGTGGTTCCCAAGAACCAGCATCTACGGCAGTTGATCCTTAAGGAGGCTCATGAATCTCCTCTCACCATTCATCCCGGTAGTACTAAGATGTATCAGGACCTACGCCAGAGGTTCTGGTGGACTAGGATGAAGAGAGAAATTGCTCAGTATATTGCAAATTGCGACGTCTGTCGTCGTGTAAAAGCAGAGCACCAACGGCCTGCTGGCACCCTTCAACCCTTAGCTATTCCTGAATGGAAATGGGATAAAATTGGTATGGATTTCATTACCGGTTTTCCCAGGACCAAGAGAGGGAATAATGCTATCTTCGTCGTTGTCGATCGTCTTTCCAAAGTAGCCCATTTCCTACCTGTTCGTGAGAGTATAACCGCTAGTCAGCTGGCAGACTTATACATCTCCCGTATACTATCCCTCCATGGTGTTCCTTTGGAAATTAACTCGGATCGAGGAAGTCTTTTCACCTCTCGATTTTGGGAAAGTTTCCAAAATGCTATGGGAACCCGTCTCTCCTTTAGCACCGCCTTCCACCCTCAGTCGAGTGGTCAAGTGGAACGCGTCAACCAGATTCTAGAAGACATGCTTCGAGCCTCTGTTATCTCATTCGGAATGGACTGGGAGAAGTGCCTTCCATTTGCCGAATTCGCTTACAACAACAGCTATCAATCTAGCTTGGGTAAAGCCCCTTTTGAAGTTCTCTATGGACGACGGTGTCGAACACCCCTTAACTGGTCAGAGACCGGGGAAAGACAATTCTTTGGCCCGGATATGATTCAGGAAGCAGAAGAACAAGTTCGCATCGTTCGTGAAAAGTTGAAAACAGCCCAATCTCGTCAAAAGAGTCAATATGACCGAAAACATAAGGCAATGACTTTTGAGGTTGACGAGAAGGCTTATCTTCGGGTCAGCCCTCTGAAGGGAACCCATCGTTTCGGTATCAAAGGCAAATTGGCTCCTCGTTACATTGGACCTTTCCACATTCTCGCCAAACGAGGAGAAGTTGCCTACCAGTTGGAACTACCTCCGCACCTCTCCAGAGTCCATGATGTCTTCCACGTTTCTCAACTCAGGCGTTGCTTCGCGGATCCTATCCGTGGAGTGGACCACGAAACGCTTGATCTCCAAGATAATCTTACATATCGAGAGTACCCCATTCGTATCCTCGATCAGGCCGAGCGTACCACCCGACGTCATAATATCAAGTTTCTCAAAGTACAATGGTCGCACCATTCTGATGATGAAGCAACTTGGGAAAGGGAGGATCGTCTTCGACTCGAGTATCCCGCCTTCTTCCCGGAGGAACCCAAATCTCGGGACGAGATTCTTTTGAGTGGGGGTGAGTTGTCACACCCTAGCTAGTCATGCATCAGAGTGTGTGCATCATGTTTAAAATTCCATTTAATTTTGAAATGGGGATTTGTGAAACCCTCAGAATCATTTTTGAAAATGACCCAAATAAAAATTTCTCCAAAAGGGTCCAAGAAAATGCTCATGTTGCTCTCTGAAAATATTGGACAGAGATAAAAATCAAATCAATATTTTTAAGAGCTCATAGGTATTTATTTTGGGCATTTGGAATTAATGCATAAATATTTGCATTGGAAATATATTAGTTATATATATTAATATATGTCCAAAAATTATGCCACCTGTTGGGGAGCTCTGGAATAATATATCTACCTCCTGCAAAAAATTGGCATAAGATAATAAAATGATTTAATATTTTATTTAAATCAAAACAAAGGTCAGAAAAATTAGAAAACAGAAATAAAAGAGGGAAACCTTACCTGGGCTTCTTACCTGGCGCCTCTGGCCCAGCAAGCCAGCCCAGCCCACCACCGCCGTCGTCCTCCTGGGGCCAGTCGGCCAGGCGTGTGGCCGGCGCGCGCGCACGGGCGGAGCGCCACGCCACCAGCTCGCCTGCCTGCCTACCCCGCCAGCGCGACGCCGCGACGGTTCTTCTCGGTGCCGCCCCGATCCCCTGGCCTTATCCCCCCTCTCTCCCGTGCTTCTTCCCCTGCTCTCTCTCTCTCTCTCTCACCTGACGCACCCATCGCCGCTGTTCGCCATAGCAGCCGTCACCGGCCTCCCCTCGCCTCCCCGACACGCTCCCCAGCTCCGCCGCGACCCCCTCTACCTCCTCATCGAGCCACGCAAGACGGAGCACCCCGTGGAGCCATCGCCGTCGCCATCCTCGCATCCGGCCGCCGTGGGTACTCGCCGTCGATTCGGGAGCTACCGGGCATCCCCGACCTCGCCCTCACGCTCGCTGGTCTCGCTGTGAGCCCCTCTCCGTTTCCCCTCTCTTCTCCCCCTCGTTCCCTCACCGTAGCCCTCCTCCCCACCATGGCCGAAGCCTCTCGCCGCCGTCCATGTCGCCGTCGCCGTCTCGGTCCGCCTCCACCCAAACCGAGCCTTCCATCGTGCTCCCGGTGCCACGAGGGTGCCGCCGAGCCCCTCAGGTGGCCTCCCCGTGCCCCGCAGCCCGATCCCCCTCGCGCCCGAACTCCGGCTGCCGCCCAAGTGGTCGCCGCCGTCGATCTAGGCCATCTCCGGTGAGACGGAGGGCACCAGTGGGTGCGCGCGAGCCCCAGCTTCCCGCGCGTGCCTTCCGCTGCTCAATTGGGCGCCGGAGTGGAAATCCCGCGCCCTCCGCCGCGTTTGCTGCCGCCGGCGGCTAAACGCCGGCGTATTAGCCCCGGTTGACCAGGGGGTTTGACCTCCCCTGGCTCAATGACAAGTGGGGCCCGTCCCTGCTAATTCGAGTTTAGGATTAGTTTAAATTTAATCAACTCTGTTAATTAACCCTGACACTGACAGTGGGCCCCAGTGCCACTAATCTTTTAATTAGGATTAAACTAACCCTGTTTAACCCCCCTGTCACTGACGTGTGGACCCCACACGTCAGGTTTGACCTCAGCCAGCCGCAGTTGACCGCTGACGTCATGCTGGCGCAATATATATATTTCTGGAATTAAATTAAATCAGGAAATTCCAGAATATAATTTAAACTTCAAAAATTCATAACTTTTATTCTGTAACTCCAAATCAGACAAATTATATATGAAAAATGATCAGAAAAATCCAATCTATCCATCTGTACTATTTTCATGCATGATCAAACAAGTTAAATTGATGTTTAAAGCAGAATAAGGAAAAGCACTTTAAAAGGCCATGTTTGAGTTTGAAATTTGAATCTTTGATTCAAATTGGTTCAAACCCTTCTGGTTTTAGTTGCATTAGCCCAACACACTCATATTGCCATGTTTCATGCATGCATCATATTGTTGCACATTGTTTGGT
Organism: Triticum dicoccoides; assembly: GCF_002162155.2. Taxonomy (NCBI): domain Eukaryota; kingdom Viridiplantae; phylum Streptophyta; class Magnoliopsida; order Poales; family Poaceae; genus Triticum; species Triticum dicoccoides. The sequence continues at coordinate 117,693,023 of NC_041385.1, forward strand.
GATGGTTGAGTATCGGTGTCCTTTGCGACAGGTTCTGCCTCCAAGGAGTACCGTGATTACCCTAACGAAGAACCGTATCAGTGCATCGAACCATCAGGCAAGCAACCAACCATTTGATCATATCGATACAATCCCATGTTCTCGCTCCTGCTCTCTTTTACTGCATTAAGACAACGCGTTTCAAACTGCTGTGTGCTACGGTAGTTGAACCCATTTCCTCTGCATGACCTGTCATTGCCACAGTAACTAGATGAAACCCACTAGCATGTGTAGGAGTTGATTGAGCCATATCTATGTGTTGTTCCTACCTTGCTATGCCTGCTATGCTTAGAGTCGTGTCAGGTCTGGTTCATCTGGGTGATGGGCTAGAGTGAAATGATTGTGTGGGTAATGAGAGTGGTGTGGTGAACACGATTTGGTAAAGGTATCGATGAGAGGCCATGTAGGAGTACATGGTGGGTTGTTTCATTGAAGCCGACCTTAATCACTGAGATCTGTATGTGTGATTTAAGATACAGCTACTACCATGCATTGGGCCCTGAAATATGACCCCGCTCGACTTCTTATTCACCCTAGCTCTCTGTCCAGGAGTTGCAAGTAGTTTCTGGTGTTTGTAGCCTACTGGAGGCCGTGGACAGCGCTGACCGTAGGGGTGGGCTGTGATGCGGTAGGTACGTGGCACAGTGTACCGAATACCCGTTAGGTATCTCGGGAACCCTGTTCACATCGTTCGGGGCCGTATGGGAAACCTTGGCCGGACTCCCTGCGGATGGAACCTGGATAGGCGATAAACCTGGACTAGAGGCTTAAGTGTTTAGGTAGGTCGTGGTCTACACCCACGTCGGCTTTCGCTTGAAGTCTGCCGAGCACATGTCGTGTGCAGACGCTAAGTGGTGGAAACATGTATGAAGAAGTACACCCCTGCAGGGTTATCATGATCTATTTGAATAGCCGCGTCCGCGGTAAAGGACTACTTGGTTGCCTATACAGTTCATAGACAAGTAAATGGAAACTACTAAAAGCCTCAGGATAAGTGTGAGTGCCGAGGATGGCTCTTTCGTAGGAAGACGGAGGCAGATCCTCGGTAGTGTATTGAAGTGGTGAGTAGTGGACTCGTGTGCGCAAAACCATTTCAAGTTGAAGTATCGTAGGATAGTCTAGCCAAGAGTCAAAGCTGGCTTGCTGCAATAACTCCACCAACCCTTCTTGATAATATGCATGTATGTAGGATCTGATGTAAGTCTTGCTGAGTACCTTTGTACTCATGTTGCTATAATTTACATTTTTACAGAAGACGCTGCAACCCCTTCTGATGGGTTCTATGTAGACGTTGACATCAACGAGTAGGCTGAAGGCCCAGGTGGTGACCCTGAGCTTGTGAAGGACCACGTAGTATAGCTAGGCTTTCCAAGCCTCTTTTATCTTACTAGTTGTCTGTACTCAGACAAGTTACTTCCACTGTTGGTTTGTATGACTGTATGACTTGAATGCTGGGTCGTGAGACCCGTATCTTTGTGTATGTTATGTATGGCTCCCTGAGCCTTAAATAAAGTACTTGTGTCGTAGAGTCATGTTGTGATGCTTCGTTGTATTTGCACATATTGAGCATATTGTGTGTATGATTGAAATGCTTGGTATGTGTGGGATCTGACTACCTAGTTGTTTATCTTTAGTAGCCTCTCTTACCGGGAAATGTCTCCTAGTGTTACCGCTGAGCCATGGTAGCTTGCTACTGCTGTGGAACACTTAGGCTGGCCGGCATGTGTCCTTCTTCGTTCCGGTGTCTGTCCCTTCGGGGAAATGTCACGCATTGAGTACCGGAGTCCTGTTAGCCCGCTACAGCCCGGTTTACCGGAGTCCTGCTAGCCCAGTGCTATAGCCCGGACCCACTTGCTGATGACCGACACGTTCGAAGCTGGGTCATGGATGCCTGTCCCTGTAAGTCTGTGCCACTTTGGGTCTACGACTAGTCATGTCAGCCCGGGCTCTTTATCATATGAATGCTAGCGACACTATCATATACGTGAGCCAAAAGGCGCAAACGGTCCCGGGCAAAGGTAAGGCGACACCCGTGGGGATACCGTGCGTGAGGCCGCAAAGTGATATGAGGTGTTACCGGCTAGATCGATGTGACATCGAGTCGGGGTCCTGACACCCAGCGCTGCCACCGCCTCCCGCACCGGATCAAGACTAGAGTCCCGATCGCCGCTGCCGCCGAGTCCGGGAGGAGCACGCCTCCCGAGGTGCCCCCTCCCCCAAGCCAGGACACCCCCCTCCATAAATATCGCCGCCGCCGCCGCCTTCGCTCCGCCGCCACAGCCCCGCCGCCACCGACCAAATCCCCGCCGGACCTCACCGGAGCCCGACAAGGTAGCCGCCGTTCGTCGTCGATTTTCTAAAGAAAACCGGTTCGTTTTTTTTAAACCCTAGGTCTATTTTTTTAGATCAGTTTATTTTTTCAGTTTATTTATTTAGCGAGCGTTCGCTCGTTCGTTCGTTTTAACGGACGAGTTCACCGTTTAGTGTCAGTTAACGAATGTCCGTTCGTGAAACTCTTCGTCACTTCTTCTTTTTCTCGGATTTTCCAAGATTATTCCAGATCATGATTTCTGATCCGATTTTCCTTTTAGTTTTTCTTTTCGCTCGTTTATCGGAATCAGGCGATTCAAGCGCCTAGAGTTTCGTCTCCAAACCCTCTTATCGCTTAACCAAATCAAACAAGTTTTGCTACTGTAAAATTTGACTTAGGTCCAGATTAGTAAACGAAGCTTGTTTCTTTCGTTGTTTGACTTTTGTTGCTTCGTTTGATTTGATTCTTTTTGCAAACCAGAGTTCTTAAGTTGAACTTTCTGGTTAGATCTCTTATTTGAGTTTTACCCATGCATTAGATGAGTACTTATTGTATGCTTGTTTGTTTGCGATAGAGTACCCGGAGTGCGCCGCTTGCTACTTCGAATCTCTAGGTTTCACGTATCATCAGCAAGGCAAGCAACACTTTGATCATACCTCTTTACTACCAAGTTTTATTGCATTAGATCAATCCTTAAACAATTGCATGATTAGGATCTGATTAATATGTGAGTTTTGGGACGTAGATGAGGTAGTACCTATTACCTATTTTATTATCAAACCCCTTGGGAGTTACTTCTACGTTTGCTTATATTGCCATGCTATGCTAGTAGACGTGGATTGGGTGAGTGTATCCATGACAGATGTGTTACTTCTACGTATAGCATATTTCTGTTCATTACTCTCTAGGTGTTACATTGCCAGCATATTCCATGTGCTGACCCGTTTTTGGGCTGCAACGTTCATGTTGCAGACTTTTCAGACAACGAGTAAGGTGCCTTAGGTCGTGGTTCTATACTAAGTGATGCCGTTGGAGTTGATGGACTCCCTTATCTCCAAGCCTTCCGCTGTTATCATTATTAGATGGCCTTAAGCCATATTTATTGTAATATGTTCTCTTTTTAGACATTCGATGTAATAAGTGTGTGATTGCTACTCTGTTATAAATCCTTCAAGTATTGTGCGTGTCAGCATTACCGATCCAGGGATGACACTAAAGCACAGAGATCGGACTATTTGAGGTCTGGTCGCTACAAGATGGTATCAGAGCACACGCTGACTGTAGGACACGACCACTAAGCTAAAAGCCATAGATCACTACTCTCTTCTCATTTCCGACTCCTCATCTTTTCTACTCTTTTAGGATGGCAGATGCAAGGAACAAGTTCACGCAACCGGATGAAGATACACCCTTTAGACGCCACTTGAAGGAAGTCACTAAGTACCTGAACATCAGAGTACCAAGCTTCACCAGGACCTACATCGCCACTCTACCAGAAGAGGAGCGTTGGATGATTCAAGTTCGACATTCATGCCCGTCACTGAGCCCATAGAGTTTTCCTTCGATGCCCCAACCTGGAGTCTAGGAAAGAGCATGGCAGCCCACATCACCATGGGACGCATTGGAGAAGTTTACCACAAGGATCTCAAGGATACTATTTACCAGATTTGTGGGCGCCGAGATGAGAAATGGGAGATGATCAACACCAGGAAGGATAGATCAATTGCAACCTTCATTCAGGAGTTATACCAGCACATTCGACGCCAGGAGAACCAGATGTGTGTAGGCATGATAGATCTGAAGAAGGCTATGACCAAGATCACGGAGTTGGAGGAAGAACTCAAGTCTACACGCGATGGATATGAGGAGGAAATAGCAACACTCATGGAGAAGAACGATGATCTGAAGAAATAGCTGAAGGTATTCATGGGATTTCCCGCGACTGGAGGAGAAGACGATGATTGCACTTGTCCAGAGAACTACATCATCATCGACGACACCGACTCGGACCCAGACGATAGCGATGATGACTATGTTGATGAAGATGGAGCAGATATCATGGAGTCTTCAACGGAGCAGTTTTTCTAGTCGACCACCATAACAGTAGTAGTATTCCCCCATGAATCTAGTATAGTCCGAGCACTTTTGTAACGACAGTTAGACCGTTGTATGCCCTTGTTTGATTGATTGAAGTGATATTGTTTGCTTTTGTCTCATGTGCATATGGGTAGTGTTTTCTCCCTAGACCCCATTCTATTTTGTATTCTCATCTTTTCTAAACCCTCAGATGCCTTCGAGACGTGACAATGGATTTGCTTTCCCACCGGAGCTCACTCAGTTGATCCAGCAGCAGAATGTGTTGATGCAGTTACTGGTCCAGAATCAGAATCAGGGGAACAACAACAACAACAACCCACCACCACCACCACCTGTTGATCAAGTAACCTGTTTCCTTAGACTGAATCCGCCGGTGTTCTCCAGTAGGACCGAGCCGATAGTTGTAGATGATTGGCTCCGCAAGACAGGAAGGGAGTTGACCACTGCAGGATGCACAGATGTGGAAAAGGTGCATTTTGCCACACATCAGCTTGATGGACCCGCAGCATCGTGGTGGGAGAATTTCACAGCCACTTATCCTATCGACACTGACACATGGGATCAGTTTCAGCAGGCTTTCCGTACTGCTCATGTTTCAGCAGGAGCTATGGCCATGAAGAAGCGTGAGTTTCACAACTTGCGCCAAGGAGGACGTACCGTTGGCCAATATGTGGATGACTTTAGTAAGCTAGCATGTTATGCCCCAGATGACGTTGCTACTAATGCAGCTAAGCAGGAGAAGTTTCTGGAAGGACTGAATGATGAGCTGAGCATGCAGTTGATGGTAGCAACCTTCAACAACTACCAGGAGTTGGTAGATAGAGCTCTCATGATTGAAGGGAAGCAGCAGTAGATTGACAACCGCAAGAGGAAGTATGGACAAGGGAAGTACAATTCTGGAGCTCAGCAGAAGCAACGTTTTACCCCGAAATCGGGAGGCCATTTTTAGCATACCCATGGAGGAGGGAGTCCGCACAATCATAATGGACCCAAGAATGGTAACGGGAATGGAGGAAGCAACGGATAGAACCATACCAACCCATCAACCCCAGCCAAGAGAGACCTGAGCCAAGTCACTTGCTATAAGTGTTAGAAGATTGGACATTATGCCAATGAATGTCCTGAAGCCCAGAATGGAAATGGCAATGGAAGCTCTGGGAAGAAGCCGAACCCTTTCAACACGGGACAGGTGAACCACGTTAACGTGGAGGAGGTTGAAGCCCAGCCAGATGCAGTAATAGGTAAGTTTTTGGTAAGTCATTTACTACAATCGTTCTTTTTGATACTGGTGCATCGCATTCATACATATCAAGGGGATTTGTGGATATGTATAAACTGCCCACCAAGGTTCTTAGATCACCAACATTAGTAAGCTCACCAGGAGTGGAGTATATGGCCAGTCGAGGATGTTTTCAAGTGCCATTGAGTATAGGTAGGCATGTTTTCCCCTCGGATTTAATCATTTTGGAATCGCAAGGTTTGGATGTGATTCTGGGTATGGATTGGCTATCGATGTATGGAGGAAACATCGATTGCGCCAGTAAGTCGATTTTCCTTACCACCCCAGAAGGGAGAAGGATCAAGTATGTATCATGGCATGAGCCGAAGAGGACACAAGTAAATTCCTTATCAGGAGTTGTGCAGGAGGAAGTACCAGTGGAGAAGGATGTCCCTGATGTATTTCCAGAGGAGTTACCAGGCATGCCACTGGATAGAGACATTGAGTTTTTTATTGAGCTTTTGCCAGGCACAGGGCCGATATCTAAGAGACCGTACAGGATGCCCGCACAAGATTTGGAGGAAATTAAGAAGCAGATTAAGGAGTTACTGGATAAAGGCTATATTCGCCCAAGTTCTTCACCTTGGGGATCGCCAGCTTCTAGTGGAGAAGGATGGAACATTGAGGATGGTTGTTGATTATTGAGGGTTAAATGAAGTGACAATTAAGAACAAGTACCCATTGCCGATGATCAACGATTTGTTTGACCAATTGCAAGGAGCTAAGGTATTTTCCAAGATCGACTTGCGATCAGGATACCATCAGTTGAAGATTCAAGAGCAGGATATACCTAAGATGACTTTTACCACCAGGTACGGGCTGTATGAGTATACCGTTATGTCATTTGATCTGACTAACGCACCTGCATATTTCATGAACATGATGAACAAGGTTTTTATGGAGTTTTTGGATAAGTTCGTCGTGGTGTTCATTGATGATATTTTGGTCTACTCGAAGAGTGAAGAAGAGCATAAGAAGCATTTGCGTTTGGTACTGGAGAAGCTCAGAGAACATCAGTTATATGCCAAGTTCAGCAAATGTGAGTCTTGGTTGAAGGAAGTTGGATTCCTCGGACATGTTATATCTGGAGAAGGAATAGCAGTAGATCCCACCAAAGTTGTCACTGTGACAAATTGGGTAGCCCCAACAACAGTTGGAGAGATCCGGAGTTTCCTTGGACTTGCAGGATACTACCGGAGATTCATTGAGAAATTCTCAAAGATTACAAAGCCCATGACGGAGTTGTTGAAGAAGGACACCAAGTTTAAATGCACTAAGGAATGTGAGGCTAGTTTCCAGGAGTTGAAGAAACTTTTGGTTACATCGCCAGTTTTGATTCTGCCCGATCAGCGCAAGGATTATGAGGTGTATTGCGACGCTTCACGTCGAGGACTTGGAGCAGTGCTTATGCAGGAGGGAAGAGTTGTTTCGTATGCCTCACGACAGCTTAAGCCCCATGAGTTGAATTATGCTATACATGATTTGGAGTTAGCAGCCGTAGTGCATGCATTGAAGACTTGGAGACATTTTCTCATTGGAAATCATTATGAGGTGTACACGGATCACAAGAGTTTGAAGTACATTTTCACTCAGAAGGAGCTGAATCTCAGGCAAAGGAGATGGTTGGAGCTCATCAAGGATTATGATATGAGATTGCATTATCATCCCGGAAAGGCTAATGTAGTAGCTGACGCGTTGAGCCGCAAGAGCCATGTCAACACACTTTTGACCGGAGAGTTACCAAGGGAGTTAGCCAAGGATCTTCGCGGGGAAATAGTTCTAAGAGGCTATGTTGCAGCATTGGAGATTCAATCTACCTTGATGGATAAGATCAGAGAAGCTTAGAAGACTGACAAGGAGATTGCCTCTATAAAGGAGAAGATGAGCAAAGGAAAAGCTAAGGGATTTCGTGAGGATGAGCATGATACCTTATGGGTTGAGGACCGCGTGTATGTGCCTAATGATCCGGAGATCAGGAAGTTGATTCTGCAGGAGGCCCATGATTCACTGTATTCGATTCACCCAGGAAATACCAAGATGTATTTGGATTTGAAAGACACATTCTGGTGGACCGGAATGAAGAAGGATATTGGGGAGTACGTAGCAGTTTGTGATGTGTGTAAGAGAGTGAAGGCAGAGCATCAGAAGCCAGCAGGATTGCTACAGCCATTGCCTATACCCGAATGGAAGTGGGATAAGCTAGGCATGGATTTTATCACGGGATTGCCCAGGACTCGTTCAGGCTATGACTCGATTTGGGTTGTAGTCGATTGTTTGATGAAGGTAGCTCATTTCATCCCAGTAAAGACCACTTACACTAGTGCTAAGTTGTCTAATATATACATGACCAGGATCGTATGTCTGCATGGAGTTCCGAGGAGCATTGTATCAGATAGAGGAACCCAGTTTACCTCAAAGTTCTGGAATCACTTACACGAAACTTTGGGTACCAGGCCAGTGTTCAGTACAGCCTTTCATTCACAGACAGATGGACATACCGAGAGAGTCAATCAGATTTTGTAGGATATGCTGAGAGTTTGTGCTCTAGATTATGGATCTAGTTGGGACGACAATTTGCCATATGCAGAGTTCTCTTACAACAACAGTTATCAATCCAGTTTGAAGATGGCCCCTTTCGAAGCTTTGTACGGAAGGAGGTGCAGGACCCCATTGTCGTGGGATGAAGTTGGAGACCGCCAGTTGTTTGGACTAGATTTGATTAAGGAGTCTGAACAGAAGGTGAAGTTGATTCACGATAGGCTCAAGGTAGCCCAGTCCAGGCAGAAGAGCTATGCAGATTCAAAATGCCAGGAGAAAACATACGAAGTCGGAGACAGAGTTTATCTTCGTGTATCTCCACTTCGAGGAGTTAAGCGCTTTGGAGTGAAGGGAAAGTTAGCACCACGTTTTGTGGGACCCTACAAAGTTTTGGAGCGCATGGGAGAAGTTGCTTACAAGTTGGAATTTCCTGAAGGATTGTCAGGAGTTCATGATGTGTTCCATGTGTCCCAGTTGAAGAAGTGCCACGCAGAGGTGGCTGATATACCGCTAAGAGATACAGTGCCGCTGGAAGCGATTCAGTTGGATAGTGATTTAACTTACGAGGAGAAACTAGTCAAATTTCTCGAGTATGCCAGCCGAGTCACCCGCAGCAAGGTTATCAATTTTTGTAAAGTTTAGTGGAGCCACCACACCGAGGATGAAGCCACTTGGGAGCGAGAGGAAGATCTGCTGAAGGACCACCCTCACCTATTTTCTAGCCAACCCGAATCTCGAGGGCGAGATTCATCTTAAGGGGGGTAGGTTTGTAACATCCCAAATTTTCAATATGGAATGTTATACATTGGATCATCATTGCATATCATATTTTATTGCTTTTTGGCTTGATCCAGAAATTCTACGCAACTCAAGGACCCTTGGAGAGAGTTGGGGATTTTGTATATTCATATTTGAGTTTTCTCAAATTTTGAGAATAGGATCATTTGATTTTATTTATTTTATCTTCAATTATTTCTATTACAAAAATATGAGAGAGAGAATAAAACGACTTTCTCAAAAATAAAGAAATATTGAGGATTTAATAATAAAATCAAATAAGAATTTATTTTGGAGTTTTTGGCTATTTTATTTGAATTTAGGAAAATTGCACGTTTTTCAAATCTGCATTTTAGGTCCAAGAAAATTTTCATCTTTTTCTAAATATTTTATTTAGATAGCGAAAATTTATTTTGGCATTTTTAGAATTTTATTTTATTTTCTAGAATTTTTCTTAGTTTCGGCGGAATTTTAAAAAAAAACCCGCACGCCCGACTAGGCCGAAGGCCTAGCCGAGCCGGGCCAGCGCCGCCTCCGCCTCCCGCACCGGATCGGGGCCGGAGTCCCGATCGCCGTCGCCGCCGAGTCTGGGAGGAGCACGCCTCCCGAGGCGCCCCCTCCCCCAAGCAAGTACACCCCTCCTCCATAAATACCGCCGCCGCCGCCGCCCTCCTCACCCCGCCCTGCCTCCCGAACCGCCGAGCCGCCGCCTTCGCGCCGCCACCGCCGTTAGCGCCACCGCCGCAGTCCTGCCGCCGCCGCCTGAAGCCCCGCTGGACCCGCCGAACCTCACCGGAGCCCGACGAGGTAGCCACTGTTCGTCGCCGGTTTTCTGAAGAAAAACGATTCAGTTTTTTTAAAACCCTAGGTTTATTTTTTTAGATCGTTTTATTTTTTTTTGGTTTATTTATTTAGCGGGCGTTCGCTCATTCGTTCATTTTAATGGACGAGTTCACCATTTAGTTTCAGTTAACGAACGTCCGTTCGTTAAACTGTTCGTCAGTTTTTCTTTTTCTCGGATTTTCCGCGATTATTCCAGATCGCGATTTCTGATCCAATTTTCGTTTTAGTTTTTTTTGCTCGTTTATCGGAATCAGGCGATTCAAGCGCCTAGAGTTTCGTCTCGAAACCCTCTTTTCGTTTAACCAACTCAAACAAGTTTTTGCTACTGAAAATTTGACTTAGGTCTAGATTAGTAAACGAAGCTTGTTTCTTTCGCCGTTTGACTTTCGTTGCTTCGTTTGATTTGATTCTTTTTGCAAACCAGAGTTCTCAAGTTGAACTTTCTGGTTTGATCTCTCATTTGAGTTTGACTCGTGCATTAGATGGTTACTTATTGTATGCTTGTTTGTTTGCGATAGAGTACCCAGAGTGCACCACTTGCTACTTTGAATCCATATGTTTCACGGATCATCAGCAAGGCAAGTAACACTTTGATCATACCTCTTTACTACCAAGTTTTATTGCATTAGATCAGTCCTTAAACAATTGCATGATTAGGATCTGATTAATATGTGGGTTTTGGGAAGTAGATGAGGTAGTACCTATTACCTGTTTTATTATCAAACCCCTTGGGAGTTACTTCTACGTTTCCTTATATTGCCATGCTATGCTAGTAGATGTGGATTGGGTGAGTGTATCCATGACAGATGTGAGATTGTTATTTAATGGTTTATTTAAGGTGGCAACTTTAATACACATCTTGGTGGATTTAGGCACCTGGTATTCCAGCAATTGCCTGTTTTTCTTAATGGACCGCTACCTAGGCTCAAAGGGATCATGAGATTTTTCATGCTAGAAACTTCTGTGTGCAGCTGCTAGCTACTATGGGCTCTAGCATAGTTGATTAAGTCGTGCGAACTCTTACAGTGGTAGACTAGCATATGTAGGGGAAAGTAGGTGTAACTGTCTACCTGATCGTAAGGTGCGAGCGCTTCTGAAAGACTATGTCTCAGTCATCCGTTTCTCAAACACCATGTAGTGCGAGAAATCTAACGGAGGAGATCGAGTCTTGTGGGGAAAAGTGCACAAACCTCTGCAGAGTGTACAAACTAATCATGGTTAGCCGTGTCCCCTGTTATGGATGTTTTGAGTATCTATTACTTGGATTATCATGTGAATCGCATCATGTTACTTTAATTTATTTTGTTGGGTTTAATGATGATGTTTAATTTGGATTGAGAGGATGTCTATCTTCTCAATGTTTAACAACCACCATGATAGTTAAATAAAATTTATTCGTTTGTAGTAGGGAAAAATTGGCTTTACGCAAAATTGAAACCATAGAGCTTTCCACCAGCCATATATGCATGTAGTATAGCATATTTCTGTTCATTACTCTCTATGTGTTACATTGCCAGCATATTCCATGTGCTGACCCATTTTTGGGCTGCAACGTTCATGTTGCAGACTTTTCAGACGACGAGTAAGGTGCCGTTGGAGTTGATGGACTCGCTTATCTTCCAAGCCTTCCGCTGTTATCGTTATTAGATGGCCTTAAGCCATATTTAGTTCTCTTTTGAGACATTCGATGTAATAAGTGTGTGATTGCTACTCTGTTATAAATCCTTCAAGTACTGTGCATGTCAGCATTACTGATCCAGGGATGACACTAAAGCACAGAGATTGGACTATTTGAGGTCTGGTCGCTACAAAAAAATAGGTGACGTTGGACCATCTGATCGAGAGGGGCTGAGAGGTAGAAAATGATGCACATGCAGTGACGTAGCAAGCTGGGGAAGTAGAGCTAAGGAGGTTTCAAACGAAGATATACCTGAAGGTCGTCGGGATGTGGATAGGTGGGTGGCGGGAAGCCAGATCCGCCCACAGGCAACAATGAAGGGATCAGAGGACCTCCCGCGCCGGCGCTCGGCTAGAGATAATGGTGCGGCCGGCAGTGGGTCTCCTCCCTCTCTGTCGACGACGGCCTAAACGCTGCTCCTCCTCCCCTTCATCGGCGGAGGGGGATACGTCGGGATCTGTAACCATTGATGAGGATAGAAAGCCAGTGTTTTTTGAAGGGAGAAAGACAGTGTTACTACCCCTATCTTGTTTAGATCTGGAGAGGATGAGAGTGTGTGAATAGAGAAACCCTAGCAAGCAAGCGCGAAGGCTCTGGCCTATATATACGTAGTGGGGTAGTTATCCTTTTTCACTTCATCAAAACAATCGTTTAAAATTGTGTACTACTACATGCCAGGTCGCAGTTTTTTAGTTGTTGATTGTTTTTTGAGATAGCTACCCGCTTGTTCCAAGTGGTGTTACGGTGTGCCAGGTCGCACTTTGAATCGTTCAAGTCTGGTACTACAAGTCCCTCCATTAAATGAACAACCACCCCCTCGTAAAAATTGTGAACAAGCCCACGGCTAAAATTAGAGGAAACGTGGGTTACCCCAACATGCATTATTATTTATATTTTCTACTCCCTCCGTTCCTAAATATAAGTCTTATTTATTAGCCACACCTAAGACAAGAATTTTTTTTATTAGCAGTGAACCCCACATGTCATAGACACAAAAATTGTGGCAAGATTCCCTTAGGCAAGCCAAAGTGTGTCTAACAATTTGAGCAACTCAGGTTAGGCAAGTGTGGCAAGTGTGGGAAAAATAATGTGGCAACATAAGACAGACATAGTCACAATCCAAACAGCCCCGTAATTTTTTGTGATATGCATGAAAATTTGGTTAGTTAAATTTACCGTCAAACTTTGGCAAGGTGCATCGAATCAACACATGCAAGTATCAAAAGGAAAGTCACGACATGCATGCATGCGTTGTAGTCCCTCCATTTCCAAATGTAAGTCTTTCTAGAGATTGCAACAAGTGACTACATACGAAGCAGAATATGTCTATATACGAAGTAGTCCATTTGAATTGTGTAAAAAGACTTATATCAAGTGCAGTGCTTTGATGTGTCACGTCAACTCGTAAAAGACCGAGAAATTTGATTACTACAATGCCCTCTCCCTCGCGGACTGAGCTCCGGTGCCTTAACTGCACCTGCCTTTGGCTGCATGATAGGAGGGCCAACCACCTGTTGGGCTCACCTGTCATAGACGCAAAGGTAGAAGCAGTAAGTAGAAGCTTTCGCTACACGCTATCCCTCCCACACGAGGTGGATGGACATGCAGCAGTGGATTCGATACTGTAGAAGTAGGAGTAACATCATTGTTCATCTTCTTAAAGAGGCAAAGAGCCAAGCGCAACCCGAACGTGGCAGTTGCAAACGCTCGCGTGGTGTGGTGCCTTGGAGCACGCATATACTAGCCAGGCTCTTGCATGAGACAAAATCTCAAATCTCAAATCTCATGAACCAAGGCATTTTGCGATTGGAGGAATGTATCTCGTACTTTACAAAACTACTAATTAAACTCATGCATTAATTACATATTTCTCTGATTTTCCTCTCTGCCTTGGTCGCGGTGCACAATATTGAGCACTCCTACTCCCTCCTTTCTGGTTTATAGGGCTCAAATCTGAAATTTCATCAACCAATACATTTTATGAGTGGAGGAATATATCTCATACTTCACAAAACTACTCAAATTAAACACATGCATTAATTTGGATTAATTGCAGTGCATGCATACTTGGCCACTAGATGAGTAGGAATATTACATGCATTGGTGTGTTCCTTTTTAATTCTTGCATGCAAAGATTTAATGCGCCTTGAAAACTAAAAATGTGATGGAGATGAGCCCTTTAAATTGGAAAAACGAAAAAGTTGAAATAAGCCCTATAAACCGGAAAGGAGGAGTATATGACTAGCCGCTCTATCTACATGCGGGACATTTCAAAGCATCCGGGCCCGCGTGCCATCCACCAAATTACAGCGAGGTGCTACAGTCGAGACTCACATGTCACCCCGGTGTGGCCGTCATGACCCGTCATGTCACAAAACCCACACCTTTACCAGCAGTGGTAAGGTGGCCTCCAAGTTAGACTGGACGAAGCAACCATCATTTCACTGGAATGCTCATTCAAGCCCTTTCTTCCCTTTCTTGAAGAAAACCTCACTCCAGGCTACTCACTTCTGCCATTTTTCTTCTGTACCGACGAAGGAAAGGTGGGCGAATCAGTTATGCTGATATATTTTCATTCCATAAATCTTCTTTTTGCGAAGCACCAACCGATTCTCACATCCTATTCTTTTCCCGTTTTCATTGCGATTGTGGTTTCCTTTCAATTGCTTTTTGTTTGTCAGTTCATTGATGGATCCTAGAGCACTAGGCAAAGAGTTGCCGGCGGACAACCCATTGGAGACAACGATCTCGAGGAAGCAAGCACCGACCAATGAGTTGAACATGTTGGCGGGCCAACCCATGGAGACGAAGAACTCCAAGAAACAAGCATTGGCCAAAGAGTTGAGGACGTTGGTGGACGAACTCCTCAAAGAAAGTTGGAAGAACAGCAAGGGCCCCACCGTGCCTACCCCAGGAACTCTGATTGCCACCTATGTGAGGCTCAAGACCGAGTTTGAGGAGATAGTCGCCGTTGAGAAGCAGTATTCCCCTGGCAAGGTGATGGCCCCCATCGAGGATGAGGAGATGGCCCCCGGAGGGATGAGATCCCCCGGTGAGCTGCACAAGGTACAAAATAATGGCTTATTACCATAGTTGTGGTTTTTGATTATTTGCAATGTGCTTGCTAATATGTTATGGTTGTGCAGGTGCCGGTTGACATCCTTGATGATTCCGATGTCATGGCCCGTCCTGTTGGCATCGCCCCAGAGATCGATTCCGATGCCGCTGTCCATCCTGTGGACATCGCCCCAGAGATCGATTCCGATGTCGCGGTCAGTCCTATGGACATCACCCTAGAAATCAATTCCCATGCCGCTGTTCGTGCTGTGGTCATTGCCCGAGAGATCGATGACAAGAAATAGTTGGTCGCGCTAATCCTTCAGGGTAGTTTGCATTGACCTGTGTTTAATTACCAGAACGATGCGTGTTATCAAACCATCTTAGGGCTAGTGCACTGTCTTGTGTGGACGGGTCTTGCTACTTTTGTTTGATAGTGAATCATGCGATGAATCATGCGAACCCTCTCCGAGTTATGGAAACAGATGTATCCTCACCAGCTTTTGATGTAATATATGGCATGCTTAGATGTAAGTTTGAACTGTTTATCATATCAGCAGGGCTTGTTTGATGATTCTTGGTGTTAGTAGGCTAGCTACTGTGCGAGCTATAGTACTTGCAAAACACTCACCGAAGAGAAACATTGGGGCTGATGAGATCGTGGTACGCTTATACTTATCCCTCGTCGATCAACCAATAGCCCTAGCTCCTAAAATTGTAGGCTTAGTGATCGATCAGACAATAGTCGACACACAGATACATTCAGGCCTCATTTGGTTCATAGGGTAGGAAAATCGTAGAAAAAGTATAGAGAACGTGCAACACAAAATCATAGCAGTGCAGAGACGTACTCCCTCCGTTCCAAAATAGATGACCTAGGCGGGCTAGTTTGGCCTAGTGGATTTCAGTGATATGACATGGTACAGTGCCATCCAGCCTTCGCGTGTGGTAGCAGTATTGCGGGTACAGTAAGTTTTCTTGAAGAAGCAGAATTCAACGAAGTCATGATGGTTCCTTCGTCCGAACAACTTACAGTGGGAAAGGTTGGGCCTGCGATACGACCGGGGTAGACCAGGATAATTTTGTGCATGGCAGGTGGACCAGGATGGTCGACGTCCCATATGTTGGCGAATGAAAGTATTCTTTCCGATATAGAGGACAAGCAACGAGTATTCCTTGTTTATTTTTGATGAAAGCTATTGTCTCCACTGTTACGTCGGAGGAGTGTGAAACACGGCAGTCCAGTGAACTTGGCATGTGCACCACTCCCTCCTTCCTCATGTAATGCCCAGGTTACAACTTTTTCTCACTTTCTCCCTATCTATTCCGTCTCAAATATTTTTTACCTTTCTTTTTTAAGACACAATTGTTTTATGCCTTTTTTTAGAATTATTTTTTTATACCTAGGAGCACGTGTAGAGACGGGCTCTTGCAGAGCCCACTCCTTGACTTTGTCAATGCCTCTCTCTCCTCCACATAAGGAGTACTACTTGCTATGCATGCATGCGGCGGGCAGCTGGCGTCTTGAGGGGCCAGGGCGGTGAGAGTGGGCTCCGGAAGCGGTCCGGACTCCAGCAAGGCCCACCTCACATTATCACCATATATTTCTTGGAGTCCATGCGCGGCGGGCGGGCGATCTCTTCTCCCTCCCCCATTTCTCTCTTCCCAGCCGACACCCGCCGAGCGATTAGATTCGGGTTATCGACAGTTTATTCAATTACGGTCCCACATGTGAGTGAAATTGCAAGAAAACGCGTGTCCCCTCTGGTGAGCGGCGTGCGAGCCGGACTGTCGGGGGTGTGACGCGTACGAGTCGTAAGTGTGCCGCCTTTTCCTTTAGAACTTGCGAAGCATAACATTTTCACGCGATCAATCGATAGAAATCCAGAACAAAATGACAAGGGCGGTGCTTTCTTGCTCGTTAGGCGGGCTAGTTCGAGTGATATGACGTGCTATAGTGCCGTCCACTTGCTCCATTTTTATGTAAGAAAGAGTTTACACTCTTACGTGGGAGGAGTGCGAAACACCGCGGATCTGATTTTGATCGAGGGATAACTGTTCCCTGCCAAATCACGGAGGACTGTTAGCGATTATAGCATGATAGTTAGGGCATCTCCAGTGCTCGCCCACAAATTTACACCGGCATCTGTCTGAGGACACTGATGGATTCCATCCGTTGCTGCTCGCATACCTTTCGACAACTGTATGAACTAATCGGACAATATTCCTGCAAACAAAGCAAATGTCAAATTAACCGGATGAAATTCATTACATTTCGAAAACTTTTCCTACAAACTGGACGAAATTCATTACATATTTCGCACAAACCGTACTAAAACCTACTGTAAACCTAATCTAAACGATCGCCAGCGCCCGACCACCATGTCCGGCCATGAATTCGTGAAAGCCGTCCATTGCCTTTGCCTCCTCCTCATCCGCCTCTATAACCTCCTCCTTCGGAGCACAAGGTTCTGAAGATTTCCGCCTCCACGTCGCCGTCAAGCGGCTAATCGGCCACCGATGTTTACCCCACCAAGCTTGGCGTCAACTGAGTGGAGTAGCGGCGGACTTCCCGGGACCAGAGCGGCGGCGACCTACCGTGTACTACTCTTCCTCGATGCCAGCTGTGCCCGCGCACGCGCGTCGGCTTCGTGGTCGTGGCGGCGAAGGGCGGCCGGGGGGGGCGCCGGCAATCTCCTTCGTTTGCTACTGCGATAGTACGTCGAAGAGAGCTTTGGAGCACGCCCGGAGCGGAGCCGCCGATGTCCCTCGTCTGCTCCTGCGACAGTACGCCCAAGAGAGCTTCGGAGCGCCAGGAGGCCATGGTTGGAGTGGTGCCGACAGAAGGAAGGGACCGGAGGAGAATAAGTGTGGGTCTTTGGCTATGGCTGGGAGTTGGGGCTCAAGTTAATATAGCGGGCGAATGGCAATGAGCCGTGGCAGATGGATGGAAAACTGGCGCCGGAGTAGGTTCGTCGGGCATGAATGCGAATGCTGCTTCAGTGACTTAACTGCATATGCGTTGGGTTACTGACATGTGGGCCCAATGGGCATCTGGCCCGCATGTCAGTGACACACCAATTGCACCTACAGTTAAGTCCGGTGAATGCGGCATTGACATTTTGGAGAGACGGTGACCGTTTCAGGCGGGAAGCGTGTGGTAGCGATGGTAGGGGTTTCGATGTGCAGTGGCACTAAGATCAGTCGCTCACAATAGTACATACTCCGTACCATAATACCATAGTACCCTTTCTAGCTAGGCTGTTTTATAGATTGTCGTTGTGATGGATGATATTCATGAGCAAGGCGGTCCGAGTATGACCGTTGGTGTTGAGCCAGGTGAATACATGATCGGCGTTCGTGTAGGCCTCCATCAAACATCTAAACAGTAATTTCAGGCACCGCCGGGGTGCGCAAGTGATGGGCTCGCCGTTTGCATTGCGCCATGAGCAGGACTTTGATTTAGTGGGCAACGTGCATGCATTAGCATGCTTTGACAGCGTGAGCATGAGTGTCTGACGCGAAGTATTTCATTTTCATTTGGCTGATGACGGTGCGTTGCAGCGACGAGTCCGTGGTTTGATTCCCCACATACGCATAATTTTGGTTTTTACAGTACTTCTTTCTCCATTGACAGGTAGGCCCGCGTAGATAGATAAAGAACACGAGCTGATGAGGCGCATGCGGAATGTTTGACTGGTCAACCAGACAAATACAGAGCTATACGCTGCGCCAGTGACCGTATAATCACCATATCTCGTATACAATGATCAAAGTGAGCTATCAAGACAAGTTCGATGACTTCCAATGCATTTTACTCGGTAATAAATGACCAGGATTGAAGGGGAATCCAAATTTGCTTCGTCTTCTGTCCTTGAGCTCTTGACAAACCAATGCACTATACGGTTGTCCGGCTACTCCACCCCATAGCTCTCACCAAGCGTCATTCATGCCACCGCGCCGCACACTAATCGGTAAGGCAGCGATGGCATCCCGTCGAGCCGAGTTCCTCGCCGCCCATGACCGCACACAAAATGGTAGGGAAGCGATGGCATCCCGCCGTGCCGAGTTCATCGCCGCTCGTGACCTCACAACTATGTGGGAGGAATTTGAAGTTGCCAAGGCCGAATAGGCGGTAGAGCAAGAGGCGGCCAAAGCCGCACAGAGTGAGTGGAAAAGTCAGAAAACACTCAAGAAAAGAGAGGCCCGCTACCGCAAGAAAGAAAAGGACGCACGCGCTGCTGCGGAGAGGTCGGCGGAGATCCAAGCACGGTGGGGTGTCACCGACAAAGACGGGAAGGAGAACGACGGCCTCTGGCCAGCATGTGAGAAGTAGTAGTACTAGTAGTTAGTGTGTGTGTCTGTGTCTGAGTACGAGCATGTACAAGTACTACTAGTTACTACTGTAGTTTTTAGAGCAAATTACCAGTACATTAGCCTAGACTAAATGGAAAAATTCCTATCCTATGCATCAAATGGCATCTCTTTGTCTATAGGAATTGAGATGCATGTCATCTCACTTCCTATGATTTTCATATTCCTATAAAATTCCTATCCTATGAACGAAAGGAGGCCTCTGTTGGAGTAACTAATGTAGCTAGCAGTACTGCTAGTATAGTAGTTTTCTTCAAGAAGCGGAATTCAACGAAGTCATGATGGTTCCTTCGTCCGAGCAACTTGAAAGTGGGAAGTGGGCCTATGATTTGACGGCTCATTAGTCATTGTTACTGCGGCGCGACGACCTGGGTGACTCTCCCTTGGAGTTCTGCGTGCATGGCAAGTGGACCAGGATGGTCGACGTCCCACATGTTGGCAAACGGAAGTATTCTTTCCGATATCGAGGAGCAAGGAAACCGCGTGGTATAGTATCACTGCTGATTGGTTAGCAAAAAACAGTATCGCTGCTGATTTATAATTATTTTTTATTTTTGATGAATGCTAGCGTTTCAACTCTTACGACGAAGGGTGCCAAACACGGCATGTGCTGGATGTCCCACACATCAGCAAAAGGAGTGGGACATGAACAGCATGGTAGAGCCCAGCGTAAAAGAATAGCGTGGTAGAGCGTCTCCACTTCTTCCACTTCCGGGTCGGAGACCACACGTAGTAGTACTTTTTTTGAGCATCAGTACAGACACAGGCGCTCATATACACGCGCATACACTCACCCCACGTAGTAGTACTTGGTGGTATGAACGATACAAAGTGCGACCTGGAGAGAAAGACACGTCTAGTTGGAAGGTCTCGGGGCATACACGTAAACAAATATAAAAGTTAATATGTGCCTCCAACTAATACAGTAGTAATAGAGTACTTAGGCACGTACTCCATAACATCACCGTGCATTGCACGTACAACATTTAGTGGTAGTACGTTGTAAGAGACAAATGCCGCCCAAGAGTTCCCTTCTCGACCTACTTTTGGGTGTTTGGTAGAGTGTATGGAGGGTGCATGAGTCCACACTAGTTTAGCACAAATACACTAGAAGCATGCATGAAGAGAGCATGCATGAAGAGGTGTGTTGAGTTGAGCATCCATGAAGAAGGAACAACTATGCCGAGACAAGAACGCAACCAAACACACCCTATATGCCACGCATGTTCATACCATTTGTGCCTTTCTACTTCACTTACTGCGCTACATTACTCAAGTTCGTACGTCCACTCCTGGGCACATGTCTGTCTCGTAGTTCCAGTCCCACGTGTTCTTCATATAGATGGAATGATCCTTGCATAACACGTGCACCTTGATGCTAGATGTCTCGCGTGTTGGCAAAAGGATGGACAAAGCTCACGTAAAAAAATAGAGTGGAAGAACATAGATTCCGGACGACCGAGAAAGAGCAAGGAACCTCGTGGTGGAGCGTCTGCACTCATAATATTTAATATTATTCAGCGATATAAAATTAACCGATCATCTCCATAGTGGACTGGAAGAGTACGAAACACGGCAGCTCAGTGTAGTTACATCATACTAGTACATGGCTAACCCACGCTATCACCATATTTCTTGGCTTCCGTGCGACACCTATCTCTAGTAATCCAGCAGCCTGTATCGCTTCTCCCTCCTCATCTCTATCAAAGTGCGACAGGCTGGCGTTTTTGCCGTCTATTGAGCTCGGTTAACTCATCACATGTTCGCGACATGCCAAGAGCATTCTAAAAAAATTCCTTTCACGTTCTGTTTTCAAAAAGAAAAAAATCCTTTCACGTACGAATTTTCCTGTATGCTTTGAGCAACTTGCATGTCCTATACTGCTCCTGTTTGATACTCTAACTTAGCTAGAGGTTAGACTAACTCATGACTAACCTTGAACTAACTGTAGCCAAAGAGGTGTTTGGGTGACAGGGTTAGATTGACAATAAATGCACTTGATGGAGAGAGAAAAGTGATTTTTCAGTGGTCCCAATGAGAAATATCTCCAGTTAGCACCTCTTGGGTGGGATAGTTTTTTTGGTGGGTTCGGTGCAACTTGCTCCAATTTAAACCCTCATGCTTCGATACTTTTGGGCTATTTGAGCCCCAACTAGCTCAAACTAACTCTAACCCATGGATCCAAACAGGGCCTATGGCCAGTCTCGACGCGGAGCAGGCACGTGCACCGGGAAGTGGCGCTCTCTAGGCCATCGTGCCACTTCAAAGCCGGCACCACTGAGAGGTCGCCTCCCTCTGGCCGAGCATTAATGCGGCACTAACGCTCCAGGGCGACGCTGACCGTTTCACGTGGGAAGCGCGCGCTGGCAAGGGAGTATAGGTTTTGAACCGTTTCAGGTGTAGTACTGGTAGTTTGCAAAACTACTCAACTATTGCACTCAGTTTCCTAAGAAATTGTGGTAAAAATGTTACTCCACAGCCCGCTTCCCTTCTCCTTCCTCTTCCACCGCTCGTGCACGTCTGCGGGAAGCGACCGGTCAACCCTTATATAGGAGTGATAGCACAAAAAGATGCATGCATGACCACTAAAATTTCCATATTAAAGCGCCGCTCCGGCGGGAGTATGGCGTATGTTGTTACCTTCGGCCGGCCCATGGCTACCGGGCGACGGCGACCAGAGAAGAGGCGACCGGAGGGGAATGAATGCAGCTACTATTTGGGTTCACCTTCCGGCTTAAATAAATGCGCAGCATCACATGTACCCACGGGTGCACAAATTGTAACATACATGTCTGCTTAAGTGGGCGTCGCATAACTGGTGTGTGTGTGAGAGATTATGAGAGACAAAGTGCGTGTGTGCGAATCTACTCTTCGGACATGTACTCAACCTTTTGCATCGGGATATAAGTATAATGATATTTACTTTAGCTAGTGATTTGCGTGGCTATGTTAACGTGGTTGTGTCAAAAAAATGTCACTTCCTGCTCGTGATTTGCGTTATATAATTACAAGCAAGATTCTCGTGCATTGCACGGAACATTAATATGCATTTTTTTACAAAACACCTGTTGTGATTAACCCATGCAGGAGTAATACCATGTGTAAAAACTAATGATATCTCAAGAATTTTATCGGAAAACTGGTATCTCGAGAATGTCATCGAAAAAATGAAAGATGAGAGATATGGCGAGGAGGAGTGGAGCGTGGTGGTGACTGGTGGTCGGAATGGGCGGAGGCATGGGGATGGACGGCGCCGGCAGGCGGCAGCGGCCACCATGCATGCTAGATTGTTCCAGAGCCTTATTCCTTTTTAATTGCTGAGCAATGAGGTTGCGGGAGATAATGATGTGGAGAGAGGTGCGGGTATATTTTGTAAAATTATCACAGTTTGCTTTCTATCCATCAGATATAGATCATACAATATGTATTACAAGATGGCAGGCACACCATCATCGCCAACTCGTTTTTTATAAGGGTACAGATGATAAGTTTGTTGCCTACTAAAGTAAAGTGAAATTTGTCCATGTTATGCAACTAAATAAAGGTGATTGTTTATCATACGGGTAGTAGGAACAAATGCTCCGCCTAGAGCATGTGTGTGTGAGATGGAGTCTTAGTGTGTGTGTGTGTGTGAGAGAGAGAGA
>NC_041385.1:117716037-117717470 GCF_002162155.2 Triticum dicoccoides
GAGAGAGAGAGATGGAGTCTTAGTGTGTGTGGGGGGGGGTGTGCGTGCGTGCGTGTGTGTGTGTGTGTCTGTGTGTGTGTGTGTGTGTCGCGGGGTTCTCTGTGGCGGATATAATTTAAGCGTGCATGGCTTCATCATAGATAGGTGATGTGTATGGCAGAGGCCACCCAACGATGGGGTGTGAGAGAGAAAATGGCCGTAGAGAGGGAAGAGAAGGTGTGTGCGCGTGAGAGGAGTCGACATTGAGAGAACGTATTTGTTCGAGAGACACCGAGGAAGACTACTATATATCGATGGTGCATGTAGGCGGGAATTAAACAAAGGGATGGTCTTATTGGTTTCGGGGATATAGGGGAAGAGTGGGAGGCAGGGGGGGTAGCTAGGAGATTGTTAAGTGTGAGTGTGTGTTTAACCCATCCAGGCGGAAGTTATGTTCACACAAGAGGAGAACGATTCGACGTGGCGTTAGGAATGAGGGTAATTAACTACGTATGGAGACATAGAGACCTTGAACGTGCATGTGTGAGAGGTATACATGTATACGTGGGATGTGTGTGTGTGTGCGCGCGCATGATCGAGATAAAAGAAAGAAGACATAAGTCATAAGATCAACGACATGGGAGAGAAGGATTGGTATGACAATATGCATGCATGTGAGAATGCAGGGAAGAAGGCCCGACAATTGAGCATGTGTTTTTGTCTTTAAGAGATAGTGGCGTGGGCTGGAGCATGCATCTATGGCGAGCAGAGGGAGTGAGGCGCAACGATTGTGCAAAAGAGATCAACCTATAAATGCATATGTATGGAGAGACATATATAGTGTGGGTGATAGGAAGCAAGACTCCGTGCAAGAAAGAAATGTTGACAGAGAAACTACAGATAGATACAGAGACGGAGATGCTAGCAAGAGGGACACACTACAAAAAAAAGACACATCCGTGACATTTTGGGCCGAACGATTTTTTTCCTGTCATACATATGACACTTCTATGACGATAATTGTGACAAAACCCGGTTTCATCATAGATGTGGTGGGCTCCTACTTCTATGACAAAAAATCATGACAGAAAAATGGGCTTTTTGTCCTGGGCGGGCCGGAGACGCAGCTGCATGACATTCTTTGGGCCGTCCATGACGGAAACAACCGTGGTAGAAGCGAGGGCGAGGAAAATTTTGGGGAGTTCCTAGTTATGGTGGGAGGTCGGGGGCCGAGCAATGCGCGTTTCTCCCGTGCACGTAGGCGCGTGTGTGCGAGGCGTTGGCTCTAACTGAACCCGAGCGAGGCGTTGGGCTCTAACTGAACTCGGGCGATTGCACTGCAGGCTACGTGTTACTGAACCCGAGCGATCGATCGATGACTGTTAACTGAACCAGAGCGAGCGATTCCTTCGCTACTGCTGCTAACTGAGGCCAATCGATTGGATGAACAGTGA
>NC_041385.1:117717975-117743896 GCF_002162155.2 Triticum dicoccoides
CACCCCTCCCGATCAATAGGACCCCCGTTTCGACCGTAGGAGGTCCGTTTCCTCCGTTTTGCGGTACGCCACACCCCTCCCGATCAACATGACCCCCGTTTCGACCGTAGGAGGTCCTTTCGTTCGTTTTGCGGTACACCACACCCCTCCCGATCAACAGGACCCTGTTCCTAATGTAGGAGGTCCGTTTCCTCCGTTTTGCAAAACGCCAGACCTCGTTTCCATCGCTTGTTCCGTAAAATCCCTCCCGATGAACACGACCACGCATTTCGTTTCGACCCAGCCGGTTGGCTCCCCATGAACACGATGACGATGTTGTTTCTCCGTTCTGACCCAACCATGTACGTATGCGCGAGTAGGCATTCGAGACCCTGCCCGTATGTACGTACGTGGCCGTATTTTCTTTCTTGCACCCTAGCCGCCGTACGTACATGTACATGTACATGCGCGCCTCTACTACGACACGTGCGCGCCTCTACATCGACCAGTATGTACGTACACGTTCGCGACCAGAATGACAACGCTACGTACGCTTCGACCAGGTGGGTCCTGACTGTCAGGCACTTCCTTGCCTGCGAAGATGTAGCTGATGGGTCCCAGTAGTCAGGGGGCGAATCGTTTTTTTGCCCAGACGCACTTCCTTGCTTGCGAAGATGTAGCTGGTGGGTCCCTGCAGTCAGGGGGTGAATCGTTTTTTTGCCCAGACGCACTTCCTTGCGTGCGAAGATGTAGCTGGTGGGTCCCAGCAGTCAGGGGGCAAATCGTTTTTTTCCTGAACGCACTTCCTTGCGTGCGAAGATGTAGATGGTGGGTCCTAGCAGTCAGGGGGAAACATTTTTTTTGCGAAATACGGTGGCCCGTCCGGTGGGTCCCCGCTGTCAGGTGGAGGAATCATTATTTTCCGCGTAATAAGGAGGTACTTCCTTGCTGCGGCCGTGGACCCAGCTATCAGCCTCTCCACGTACAGTCCACGTCCGATGGAAGTCGTTCCTTGACCACGTTGACCATGCCACGCCGAGAGTACCACGGCGGTGGACGACGGCGAGGCCTAGGAAGGGGACGACTCGGAACCGGGGAAGACGCGGCAGTGGATGCCCACGCGAAGAGGAGTATGAGGGTTCACTGGTTCAGCTGCGGTGTGAGGCTGCTGTCGCCGCAGAATAATAGGGGGCGTGGGTGAGTAGAGGGACGGCCTGGCCAACGGTGGGAGTAGTAGGGGGCGGTGAGGCCTCCGCTGCATCACAGTCGGCCACGGGAGGCAAGAGCACGCGGCACGACCGGTGCTGGTTTGGGCGGCTGGAGCAAGAAGACCAGAGGTTGAAGAAGCACTACGGCCGTTGGATGAACATCGTACGGTAACAGGAGCTACAATCGTTCATATTGACTAAGTTGACAAAGCCCTCCGTCCCCGTCAACTTGGTAGGCCCACAAGTCAGCCTCCCACTATGCTGGGTTCCAGCTGGCAGGGGGAGTATTCATTTTTTTGTGCGTAATAAGGAGGCACTTCCTTGCATGCGAAGATAGCTGGTGGGTCCGACATGTCAGCGGGGGGCACATTTTTTTCGCGAAATATAGAGGCCCTTTCGGTGGGTCCCAGATGTCAGGTGGGGGAATCATTATTTTGCGTGTAATAAGGAGGCATTTCCTTGTGTGCGGCTGTGGACCCATATGTCAGCCTCTCCACGCACAGTCTACTTCTGATGGTGTCATTCGTTGACCATGCCGCGCCGAGCGCATCCAAGGTGGTGGACGACGGCGAGGCCCCGGACAGCAACGAGCCAGAGATGGGAAGACGCGAGAGTAGAGTCGCAGACGGAGAGGTGTACGAGGGTTAACTGGTTCTAGTGCGGTGTGGTTCGGCAGTCGGTGGAGAAGAACACGAGGTGTGGAGGGGTGGAGGGATGGCCTAGCCAACGGTGGTCCCGGCGGCACTGGAGGAAGAAGACGAGAGATTGAAGATGGATGCCGGTCGTTGGATGTAAATCCAACGGCTAACATGTCAGAATCATTTGTTGACTAAATTGACAACGACTTGCGTTGGCTTCGACTTATTGGCCCACATTTCAGCCTCCAAAAATGTGGCACGTATTCAACCCATTTTTTTTAGAATTTATAGTCTTTTTTTTTGCACGGTAGAATTTACAGTCAATTTGATCTTTTTTTTAAAATTACAGCCATTAGCTGGGCTGGGTGAACAAATAATGTAGCGTCCATGCGGCCCATTTATTTTATTTCTTAAAAAATTACAGGCCATTTGCACTTTCTTGAAATACACGATTTTGCTGGGCTGATTCTAATTATATTGTTTGGTTGGGCCAGCAATGTTTTCAAAAAATAAAAAGGGGCTGAGCATTTTGTTATAAATATATTTAAATAATAATTGATATTATTACATTCGTCCTTAAATCTTACCAAGCTTTTGTACACAATCACTAGGATTTTCGTGCCAAAACAATCCAGGATTTTATTTGTTAAGAAATTATTTTTATAAGTTAATAAGATGTGGGATATTGTTTCTTACATATGTAAGTATATGTTAAATATATGATGACACTAAAAATAATATATAATAACATATAAAATAATTTAAATATATATATTATAGTTAGAAGGGAAACATAAGTTGGACCTGGCATTCCTATTCTTATATAGAAAAATAGAACAGACCTCTGCGTTTTCTTCAAAAAAAAATATAAATTGGGCTGCCAAAAATAAAAACTCGGATGGGAGGTCCATAGGCCGGTCGATACATGACGGCCCTAAGAAAATACAAACAGGCCTATGGACCTCCCATTCGAGGTCGTGGACTGCGCATGTTAAAAATGAAAGCCTAGACGGGGCAGCCCAAAACCACGTACAACACTTGCCAAAACTTCGTCCCTCGTTTTCTCTGTGTCTCGCACACTCGACATTGTGTGGGCAGTGCATCATATGAAGATGTGATATGCATGAATGTTGATCAGCATGATGTTAACTGGCTGGTAGTTCCATTTTCGACCATGAATAAAACTTCCAACATGATGTTAACCCTGTTTGAAAAGGCCGTGTTAATATAAATGCTCTGCCTCTAAAAGTTGTAGTTTCTTATCTGAAAATGAACTTGCAGTTTCTTATCTGAAACTGAAACTTGCAGTTTCTTCTCTAAGAATCACATTGTCTGCACTTTTATACTCCTATGAAACTACATTTTTTTAAGTGCTAAAAATAGATCTCTAGAATTCATAAAATACTTCATATGCTCAATACTGCAAATCTGAAATTCAAAAGACATTCATATCTGAAAGTACTCTCAAAATACACAACACAATACGCAATTCACAACCTGCAAATACTGATAACCCTAAGCTCCTCCTGACAATTCACAACTTGCCCGACTATTGGGCTGGGGGGCAGCCCCCTCCTATTCCTCGGTGGCAGACAGCCACCCCGTGAGACAATGTGAACGGCGAGGGAGACAACGGCAGGGAAGCGTTGTCGGGCCAACTACTTTTCTCCTCTTGTAGTTGGGTTAAGTCAACGGAGACTCCACCGGCTCGCTCTAGTAGGACACCCTCACAAACGGCACCCTATAGATGCTCGATCCTTCAATCTCTGGTTGATCCTCCATCTAGGATCGATACTCCCACCACCTCTCCCTCACGATCGGATTCAGTGAATCTGTTTGCTTCATGGCCCAGAGGAGCAGCTCTATGTACTCCGGCGTGACTCCCTCCGGGAGTATCGCCGCCTTTTCGCTCTGTTGCAGATATTTGGCCATGGATGTTGCCATCGCCGCTAGTTGGTCCTTGTTGTCAAACAAAGACTTTATCTCCAACATCCTAGCTAGCTTCACAGGGTTGCCATCTATGATCCTCATGTATCGGTTGTACTCCTCCATCGATCTACTTCTCCACAGCACCTTCACTCGCCGGCGGTGGTTTTTGAATGGAAGAGGAGAGGAGCAGCGCTAGTTTTGGATTAGAACGGGAGAGGAGCGATGCTGGTTTTGGACTAGAACAGGAGAGGAGGGGAGGTGGTTTTGAAATGGAAGAGGAGAGGAGCGGCGCTGGATTTAGATTGGAACAGGAGAGGAGCGGCGGTGGTTTAAGAGGAGAAGAGCGAAAGAGCGGCGCTGGTCTTGGAAGTATTTTTTTTTGTTGTTTTGCGTATTTTGGGTCAAAGTTTGACCACGTACTGTATTTGACAAGCAAAATGTGACTGCATGTCACCAAAAACTATATCGTTTACTTCGTATCTGAATGTACTTTCAAATTATATTTTTTTGCAACGTATAACATATATTTTATGTCCGAAAATCATGGTCAATTATGACCCAGAATAAAAGGAAGACTAGTTAATGTGGGGTCGCTTTCTTAATTGAAGGATAAATTGATTTTGATTTTGATCCAGTCACAGCGCGCCGGCCCTCTCGTCCAATCCTAAATCGCTGCCGCACGCTCTTCTCCCTCATCTCCATTGCAAAACCACCTCCTCTCCTCTCCCTCTTCTCCATTGCAAAACCACCTCCTCTCCTCTCCATCATCTCCATTCCAAAACCACCGTCTCGCCTCTCCCTCTTCTTATCTTCTCCATTGCAAAACCACCTCCTCTCCTCTACATCATCTCCATTCCAAAACCACCTTCATGCCTCTCCCTCTTCTGATCTTCTCCATTGCAAAACCACCTCCTCTCCTCTCCATCGTCTCCATTCCAAAACCACCGTCTCGCCTCTCCCTCTTCTGATCTTCTCCATTGCAAAACCACCTCCTCTCCTCTCCATCTTATCCATTCCAAAACCACCGTCTCGCCTCTCCCTCTTCTCTATTGCAAGACCATCGTATCTCCTCCCATTTTCCAAAGCTAGCACCGGACCACTCAGAAGGACATCTATGGAGAGGATGCAGCAGCGAATCAGGCAGATCGCCAGCGACGACTAGGCAAAGTTAGCCAGGTTGAAGGAGATCCTTAGTTGGTTTGACAATGAGTGGGAGATTTCAAGGACGGTGCGGGCCATGTGGCAATGTATGCGAAAGAGCGAGACGGCGACGATGAGGGCGGCGATGGACATGTACTCCTCAGCGACAGTCACGCCGCAGTCCTCCGAGTTCATCGAGTATCTCCTATGGGCGATGGAGCAGACAAATTCGCCCGAGGCGACAGTCAGGCGGAGGTGGTGGGCGCACAGGTCGAAGGTCGAGCACCCAGAGGATAACGGATCGATCGAGTATGGTGTGCCATTTGTGAGGGTGCAGAGCCAACCGGAGCCACGGGAGTATTCTTCTCCCACCGCAAGAGGAGGCCGGATGGCGTGACGTCGCTTCCCCGCCGTTCTTCACGGTTCCCTCGATGCTCGCCTCATTTCAACAACGGCGGTAGGGTTTAAGGTAAGCTTCAGACTAACCTAATCTTCCACTTGCTCATGCTTACAATCAGTGTGACAGCTAATGAAAATCATGCTTACAATCAGTCTCCGAGTACTACGCCAATCACCCTAAAATAGCTTTTGACCTTTGGGTCAAAGTTGTGACACAGTGTACAAATAAAGAAAAATAGATTGGTGCTTCTTTCAGCAAAGAGTACTCCCTAGAAAACTGCCAATATAAGCTACTAGTATTTGGTTAGAGGATTTGCTGCCGAGAAAGATCCGTCCACAGAGAGCACCACACACCCCACTGGTGGTGGTGGATGCCAATGCGTGCATGCAACATGGTTGGTGTCGGTAATTTTTACTTGGCACACCTCGCACTCTGCATATATGTCGGTTCCATACGTACATTTGTGCAGTTCCACCAAAATGCAGCTGAATAACCCTGTTTGCACAGATAATGAAAAAGCGTGATTACATTATAGTGGTACTAGTTTATGAAACACACAAAATAAATAGAAGAAAATATTGCCTAGTATCATAGTATGCCATGCTGCGAGGGCGAGATGGGCCCTGCAACACCTCATACGGTACGCCTCATACTGGACATCGTCCCAAGTCCTCCACATACACCTTCTGCCAGTGATGAACATCAGTGTACAACGGTAGTACAAGGAGGCGCCTTGAGACATTCAAATCTCTATTTTTGTACATATCAACTAAAATTAAGCACCCCAGTTTGCAGAAACGCTTAAACATTAACAATGGGACTAGTTGATGAAAGATACATTAACAAAGAGAAGAACTTTCTTTATCTACGTTGGAAATGAAATGATAGAGAGGACACTCGCTCTATTTTAACTGTATTATTACTTAATTTTATCAGTGACACTAGGGTCAAGCAGGTGGTAAACGAGGTGTACCGTGCGTCGCAAGGATGGAGGCCGGGGGTGCTTAGACTGGGATGCTGAAGCTGGCTCTTTCAGTCACCAACATGGATGATTCAGTTCATGGGACCTTCTGGTGCAGTTCACCTAAAATGAAGCAATGTACCGTGAGTTAGCAGCTTCTTCTTCAAATTTTTTAAGAAAAGGGCTCCAGCCCCGGTTCCATTTCCATTAGAAAATGAAACCCACAGAGCTTCTGCTTCATTAGTTGCAATAAAATTGAGCAACATCAAGGTTGGTTGTGAAGCTCCTGGAATGCTCAACTATAATTTGGATATCATTTGTGCAGTTCAACTAAGATCGAGCGTGAAATGTATATCTCTGTTTCCACAAAAAGGAGGAAAGGAGGGTGACTAACAAGTGATGAAACATGCATCAAATGAAAATAAGCATGTTCCTTATCTGAATGGCAATCCTACAAGGACAGTAGCAATTTCTAAAGCAGTGGGATTACTAGATATTAGTGTGGGCATTAGGATTAACTATGACAACCGTTAAATACGACATTACTTTAGGCACGGGAGAGTAGGCGGACCAGGATAATTGCATTTCTAACAAAAAGAACCAACTTATCTTAATGGGAAATTTTAGCAGGACATGTAAAGAAGTGCTATTGATTCATATTACTGGAGGCATTACATTGAAAACAACATTGGTTTAATGTATCATTACTTTTAATAGTGCGACTGCTAAATTTTACCAGTGGCATTACATAAGAGTGGCTCGGGGCAACAAACATCAGAACAGGATATCTGGGCTGGTCCCATTTTTGTTCGGTATAGCCACCTTATACTGTGTGAGGCTAGCAAATCTAGTGCTGGACTTACTCTATTGACTTGTCCCCCAGTCCCCACTTTCTTTCCTTTTTCAAACAATAGATCGGGTTTATATTGAGTTTGTACTGCGTTTCCCTTTATTTCCCTATTAGACCTAGAGACCAGTTGGATAGCCAGTCTCTGCTACTTTTCGCCCCCATTATTTCCTCTTTCAACCAAGTCCTAGATTTAGGTAACAAATCCTTCCCCACCCCCACCCCCTTTCTTCCTTGTTTGAACCAAGTAGTACTAGATTCGAGTGCATGAACTAGTTTTACCTCTTAAACGTAAGAAAATTAGGTGGTTTTCGAACAGCCGATCGATCCTATCTACGAGGGGGGCTGAGAAATAGTAAAAGATACAAATGCAGCGACGTCAGGAGCTCGGGAAGTAGAGCAAGGCCGGTTTCGAAGGAAGTTATACTTGATGGTCGCCGGGATGCCGCTAGGTGGGCGGCGGAGGCCGGATCTGCCCACACTATGGCATTGAGGAAGAACGGGCCAGAGGCCCTCCCTCAACAGCGGTGCTTGGGAGAGAATAGCAAGGCAGGCTGATCGGGACGCGCCCAGCAGTGGGTAAGAGCCGTCTCCGAGGACGACCGCGTGAACGTTGCACCTTCTCACCTTCCCCGGCGGAGAGGATCCGGCTGGATCTGTGACCAGCGGTGAGCAGAGAGAGAGGGAGAGAGTGTGTGTGGCCACCGTTGTCGTGTTTAGATCTGGAGAGGCCGAGACAGTGTGAAGAGAGCAACACTAGCAAGCAAGCACGGAGGCTCCTGCCTATATAGTGGAGTAGTACTAGTTTTCTTTTGTCTACCGGAGCCGGCTTGACCTCGTTAATGACTGTCGAGAAGTCTTCATGCACGTCGCCCGGAGCGTGCAGTTGTCGTCATTTTGATCTGAAGCACCGGATTATAACATATAACACGAAAAAATGCCACATGACAAGAAATCATAACCTCACTGCCCAAAGGAGACAACATGAATCCCGACGGACAAACTAGAGGAGGAACAAAGCTCAAATTAAAGGGGTCCGTCAATAGATGTCCTAATTAACATAGCCGGCTTGACCTAGATGGAAGCCGAGTAGTCACTGTTCGTGCATGTGCCCCCAATGACTAGCCCAACTCAGTTGTCGCTGTTTAACCCTCGCAGTGACCTGAAGCACATGCCACCTAATTTTGCGAGATGACAAGAAACCTTTTTTAGATTTCTCACCGCAACTACAGCCATGTATAACACAGCCTAGACAATATGTAGACGATAGCCAATCTAGGCGTGTCTTCTGGAGTCTGGTCACATGCATGGACGAACTGATCTTCCGTGTCTTGCGGGGCCGGGAAGTGTGCCTATGGCCGGTTCTCAATTGTCGTCCCACATGTGTGTGCTAAGGCAATATGACGCACGTTTATTCAGAGAGCAGTGTGCCAGACCGACCGACCGTCTGTGGTGCGACACGAACGCGACAGGCGTGATGTATACTCCGTACATGTGTACCGCGGTTTTCTAGATGCTTTGCTCCATGGCGCAGGCGCAATCCATGGATACAAAATTAGTATAATTTATACTTTTTAAAAGTCGAGGGCGGGGCTTTTCCTGGGCGGTAGGCGGCGGGGCAGTTCCACCTAGTCGGTTCGACAGAGACGCGAGAAGACGAGGGAGTAGGATTCTACAAACGTAGAGCTATGTGATTTGACAGTGAGTTATTGCTGAACAGGTGGGGCCATGTGATTTGACTTGCCATTATCATTTTAACTGCGGTGCTACGACCAGCGTGAGTCTCCCGATTCCTGACGACCTCCATACAGGTGCCTCTCCCAATGCTCCACCATGTAGTAGAGGCTGGCTCTTGCATGAGAGCCCACTTCTCCACTTTTTCCTTGCCTCTATGTCCTACACATATGCAAAAATGCCATGTAAAGCGCACTATTGTACTTACTTGCTCCTACAGGTGCTTAAGCTTGCCACATAGGCATAAAGTCTGATGTGGCAAGTTAATCAAGAAGAGAGTGACTAGTTTGGTGACCCAAGGAAGAAACGGTGCTAAGGGCATCCACAATGTGAGTATTTGGCTCCACTAAGGCTGCCTCTAGACCCATGAACACTGCCTCTATACACTGCATCACCCGCCTCTAGGATAAAAATTCTTGGAGACGCCTCTATGCTAAGGGTCGGCCTCCAATGCTTTGTAGTGAATAAAATATTCTGATGTCCCCATTTTCAGTCAGTTAGGTGCTGGAGGGACCGATGAGTTGGTTGACAAATGCATCATATTTTATTTAATTTTGGGACTGGCTTTGTCTCTAACGCTAGAGGCTGCACAATGTGGAGTTTTCATCTATGGCTAGAGGCAGACCCGTGGGTCCCAGTTTAGAGGCACGGTTGCCTCCAAACACTGGAGATGCTCTAAGCACGTGTACCTAGGTGAAAAGACAATTTTGAGTCTATAGCTAATTAAATGAAGCAAACTTAGCAACACCATTTCATTGGAAGAGGGCACTCCTTGGCAAATGAAATAAATACTAGTACTCCCTCTGTCCCATAATATAAGAACGTTTTTGGCACTACACTAGTGTCAAAAACGTTTGAGGGAGTCCTGGACTAGGGGGTGTCCGGATAGCCGGACTATCATCATCGGCCGGACTCCAAGACTATGAAGATACAATTGAAGACTTCGTCCCGTGTCCGGATGGGACTTTCCTTGGCGTGGAAGGCAAGCTTGGCGATACGGATATGTAGATCTCCTACCATTGCAACCGACTCTGTGTAAGCCTAGCCCTCTCCGGTGTCTATATAAACCGGATGGCTTTAGTCCGTAGGACGAACAACAATCATACCATAGGCTAGCTTCTAGGGTTTAGCCTCCTTGATCTCGTGGTAGATCTACTCTTGTAACACATATCATCAATATTAATCAAGCAGGACGTAGGGTTTTACCTCCATCAAGAGGGCCCGAACCTGGGTAAAACATCGTGTCCCTTGTCTCCTGTTACCATCCGCCTAGACGCATAGTTCGGGACCCCCTACCCGAGATCCTCCGGTTTTGACACCGACATTGGTGCTTTCATTGAGAGTTCCTTTGTGCCGTCGCAATCAGGAAGGATGCCTTTTCCCGTCTTTAAACACGGCGCCATCGTCAAGGGAGCTTTGGCCGCTTGCCAAACTATCCGGCTAGGTGGTTTTCTTATGACCGCCTGTTCGGCTACCGCTCCGACAATGACCTCTTAGGTCATCAAAAGTGATCTTCACGTCAGCTCGGAATTCGCCGAGCAGCTAGATCCGACTGAGTTCTCCTCTGTAAACGAGCTCTTGGATCGCATCGCCGCCCTGGGAGTCGCTACAGACTACGACCAGATTGGTCTTAAAACCGATTTGGGAGAAATTAACTCTCCCCAGGCTACCCACCACATTGTTGTGGTAGAGGAACAATGCGGTGACTCTTCTTCTATGTTAAAAACCAGCTATGTCTGGATTCCCGATCCCTCCATGCAGGATTCCCGCGGAGGGACGGACGTCAATCAAATACTGAACCTAAAGTCAGGCATCGGACCAGATTTGTTGGAAGGCATCCAACAAACCAAGCTTCCAAATCCGGAAACTTCTTGGCCTTTGAGCCTCAGATCGGGCGGGGTTCCGAACTTAATTCCACCCGCCCACCCAAACATAAGCGATCTATCTCAAATATGGCAAGAGCCGGATGAAACAGTACATCATTACTGGGCCAGATTCCTCCTGGTTATGAACAGGATAAAGGACTGCCGTGAAGAAAGCGCCATTTCAATTTTTCGCAACAATTGCACGGACAAGGGAATCATAAACGCCATAAGTCGTCACAAAGTTACATGCTTTGACGACCTAGCGACCATTGTACAAAAATACTGTGCGATGGAGAGCGCCTGGAAAACCGAGACCAGGTTTTGGGACAATCTGGCCCTGAATACAACCCAGTCCGAAATAAAAGGGTGCGTCATACTCAAGCACCTGGATTAAAAACCAAAAAGCAAAAAACCCCTAAAGGGCACGAAACCGTACTGGAGGGATAGCTCAATGGACCCTGCAAAATACACAGTACGGAGGGCGCCACTCCAACACATAGCCTTCGAGCATGTTGGATACTACGACAGGTGGCCAAAAGTGGCGAAGGCTTTCTAGCCCCGGACAACCAGCCCAACAGTACCAGTACGGTATTAACAGTCTTCGAGACTTTCGCATCAAATAACATGCGGAAGCGAACAATCCGCAGCCTCGCTGAAGTCTACCAAGTAGCAACAACGAATCCATGGAGCGACACAGCTATCACCTTCAACGCCAGCGATGAACCTATATTCCGAACAGCTCGAGCACCAGCCGCATTGGTCCTCAGTCCGATAGTGGACGGCTTTCTTCTTACCAAGGTACTCATGGATGGCGGCAGCGGATTAAACCTCATTTATGAGGAAACTCGTCAAAAAATGGAAAATGACTGGAGCCGCATTGAACGAAGCAGCACAACCTTCAGGGGAATAATCCCTAGTCGAGAAGTACGCTGCACAGGAAAAATCACACTAGACGTGGTGTTCGGCTCGCCGGACAACTACAGGTCCGAAGAGGTCACGTTCCAAGTGGCCCCATTCGGCAGCGGATACCACGCCTTGTTAGGGCGAGAGGCATTCACAATCTTCCAAGCTATACCCCATTATGGGTACATGAAGCTCAAAATGCCCGGGCCCAATGGAATAATCACTCTCGTCAGTGATCCAGATATAGCACTCCGCGCTAAAAATAAGATAGCCGCACTGGCCCTAGAGGCATTATCGGAAGCCCTAGCGGCAGAGGAACTCACTACACTGCGCTCCATGGTGGATAGGGACGATGTGATACTCGATAAGAGGTCCAAGTCCACCTCTTTTAAACCAGCAGATGAAATAGTCAAATTCTAGGTCCATCCAACGGACCCCACAAAGACGGCCTCCATTGGGGCACAATTAAATCCTGATGTAGAAGCCGCACTACGAGAATTCCTTCGGGAAAATTGGGACATTTTCGCCTGGCACCCTTCAGACATGCCAGGAATCCCACGCAGGCTGGCAGAGCACAGCCTAAATATCCTGAAAGGATTCAAGTCAGTCAAACAGGCTCTTCGGCGATTTTCCGAATCCAAAAGACAGGCAATGGGAGAGGAACTAGCCAAACTCTTAGAAGCCGGATTCATTAGAGATATCAAACATCCGGACTGGCTAGCCAACCTGGTAATGGTACCAAAAAAGGACAAATCCTGGCGCCTTTGTGTCGATTTCAAAGACCTTAACAAGGCATGTCCAAAGGACCCTTTCCCTCTCGCTTGCATCGACCAAATCATCGATGCTACCGCAGGGCACGATTCATTGTGCTTCCTCGACGCATACTCCGGATACCATCAAATCAAGATGGCGGAAAAAGACCAGGCCACAACAGCATTTATTACTCCATACAAACCATTCTGCTTCAACACAATGCCCTTCGGACTCAAAAACGCCGGCGCAACATATCAGCGCATGATTCAGACATGTCTGGCCACCCAGATAGGCAAAACAGTAGAGGCATATGTAGATGATGTGGTCGTCAAGACCAAACACGTCGAAACTCTAGTAGACGACTTGCGGGTGACATTCGACAACCTCCGAGCGTATGACATTAAGCTCAACCCAGAAAAATGTGTTTTCGGCGTACTAGCCGGAAAGCTCTTGGGCTTCATTGTATCCGGTAGAGGAATTGAAGCAAACCCAACCAAGATCCGAGCTCTGTCACAATTGGATATCCCAAAAGACCTCACGCAAATACAAAAACTAACTGGATGCGTGGCGGCTCTTAGCTGCTTCATCTCCCGTTTGGGAGAGAAGGCACTACCCCTCTATCGCCTCCTCCGGCGCACCAAACATTTCGAATGGACGGATGCTGCCACGGCCGGACTCGAAGAAATTGAGGCCGCATAGGAAACAAACCCGGTCCTGGCCGCGCCCAACCTGGGCGAACCGATGTTGTTATATATCGCAGCAACACATCAAGTTGTCAGCGCGGTACTCATTGTCGAACGAGAAACAGAAGGGCACAAATTCCCTCTTCAAAAACCAGTGTACTATGTATCCACTGTCTTAACTCCATGCAAGTCCCGGTACCCACACTATCAAAAGATAGCGTATGCGGTGTTCATGGCATCCCGGAAGCTGCAACACTACTTTCAAGAGTGTTCCATAACGGTGGCCTCTGAAGTACCTCTCAACGACATTATAAACAATCGCGATGCGACGGGCAGGATTGCAAAATGGGCCATTGAGCTCTTACCATTTGATATAACCTACAAACCACGGCGAGCTATCAAGTCGCAAGTTCTGGCTGACTTCATCACCGAATGGACCGAAGCCGAACTCCCTAAAGAGTACGGCGCATACTCCAATTGGATCATGCATTTCGATGGCTCTAAAATGTTGGCTGGCTTGGGGGCTGGCGTCGTCTTGACGTCCCCAACCGGAGACACAGTCCAATACGTGCTTCAAATAATGTACACGGACTCAACAATGCAGCCGAATACGAGGCCCTTCTACATGGCCTCCGGATGGCAATCTCCATGGGTATTCAACGCCTAGAGGTGCACGGGGATTCAAACCTCGCAATATCCCAAGTAAATGGAGACTTCGACGCCAAGGATCCGAAAATGGCAGCCTACCGTAACGCTACCCTAAAAATGTCAGCCCGGTTCGAAGGACTCGAATTCCACCATGTAGCCCGGGATAATAACCAGGCAGCAGACGTGTTGGCACGCATCGGCGCAAAACGCGACGCCGTCCCTCCAAACATCTTCCTGGAGCGGCTCTTTAAGCCATCCGTATTATGGGAAGAGGAGTCCGGAAATAACAATCCGGAACCAACTGCATCACCTAACGCAGAACATTCTGAGACAACCAGTGGCTCAGCCAATGAAATAACAGATTCAGCCCACGAAATAATGGCAGTAATTGCCCCGTGGACGGCACCATTCCTAGCTTACTTAGTCAGGCAGAAACTTCCTGAAGACCAAAATGAGGCCCGCTGCATAGTTCGGCGATCTAAAGCCTACAAGGTCCATGAGGGAGAACTTTATAAGAAAAGCACGACCGGAGTCCTTCAAAGGTGTATCTCCGAAGAGGAAGGGCGAAATCTCCTGGCTGAAATTCACGCAGGACTCAGCGGGCACCACGCCGCCGCCCGGGCCCTTGTAGGCAAGGCATTCCGTACAGGATTTTATTGGCCGACCGCCCGGGCAGATGCTCAGGACTTAGTCCAACGATGCGTCGGTTGCCAGCTCTTTGCTAATCAGAGCCACTTGCCACCCACCGCCCTCAAAACTATACCCATTACTTGGCCGTTTGCGGTCTGGGGGCTTGACATGGTCGGACCCCTCAAAGGGGGAACCCACAAGCACAAATACTTATTGGTCATGGTGGACAAATTCACCAAATGGATAGAGGCCAAGCCGATTAAAATGGCAGAATCCGGACCTGTGATAGACTTCATATCCGGGGTAGTACACCGTTTTGGCGTCCCCCACAGCATCATCACTGATAACGGCACGAATTTCACGGCCGACGAGGTTAAACTCTGGTGCAAAAACATGGGCATTAAGCTCGACTACGCTTCAGTCTACCACCCTCAAACTAATGGTCAAGTGGAACGAGCAAATGGTCTAATCATGAGCGGCATCAAACCCAGATTAGTGCGGTCCCTCACGGAATCTAACACGCACTGGGTAGAGGAGCTTGACTCCGTACTTTGGGGGCTGCGGACCAAGCCAAACCGCACAACCGGATTCACACCATTTTTATGGTATACGGCGCCGAGGCAGTTTTGCCCTACGATATAATTCATGACTCACCTCGCGTGCGCATGTACGAGGAAAGAGAAGCCGAGTTGGATCGGCAGGACAGTTTGGACACTTTAGAGGAGGAGCGCGACGTGGCAAAATCTCGTTCCGCATTCTATCAACAGCAGGCTCGAAGATATCAAAGCAGAGAAGTACGGGCTAAAACTTACAATATTGGCGAGCTAGTTCTACGCCTGCCGGACAAGAAAAAGGAAAAACTTACGCCCAAATGGGAAGGTCCCTTTATCATCGACCAAGTCCTTACCGGCGGTGCATACCGTCTATGCAATGCATCTGACAACCAACTCGAGCCAAACCCATGGAACGCGGCCCGTCTCCGAAGATTTTACGCCTAACGCCGGACTCAGGGTTCGTCTCCTTCCTCCGTCCACCTTTCGTGTTTTTCGCTGTCATTGTTTTCCCTCCCTTTTCCTCCCTCTTTCAGTACAAACCTCTTGAGGGCTAATCTGCGCTTTGTTCGCACTCACTCGATGTGCTACTCGCACTCATTATACCTGGGGGCTTCTTTAACAGAAGCTTATTTATATGGGCTTCATGCCCACCACATGTGTCAAACTTCCGCATGTACCTTTTGATCACCATTATATGCATCGATATGACTTAAGTTTTGGCCAAGCCGGGTTGCCTGGCTCCTGTGCTTACCCATACGTTCCCGATTGTTCGGCTAGGAGGTAAAGGGAGCACCTCTGCGATTGTTACTGCCGGGTCAGCCGGATGTGTACCTCAGACTGGGTGAAGCCAAAGGATAGCGTTCTTAAGGGAATATTCGGTCGGTGACCTGAAAGATGATTTATTACTTACTTATTTATCTGCCCCCAGATGCTTTTTCTGCTATTTTCGCAGTCCGGACATGCACTTTAGGGCATGCCTCCCAGGGAAAGGAACCCTTAACGGAACTATTCTCCCTGGAAGATGTTTCTTACTTACCATGTAATATAACATAGCTAGTTGGGCACTTGTCTGATAAAGCAATTATGACCCCTACGCCTTGTCTCCATGCATGCCCCGGTTCTTTTATAACCGTAAGGGTATTCGGACACACTCCGGACTGTTGGGTCCCGAGGTTGAAGCGAAAAGGTCCGCAAAGGCAAACTATCTACAATCGGGCTAGAAGGCATTTTACATGTCATTTTAAAATTACATCGTCAAATAGACTGATTGTAGTCCTCTTCAATCCCATCTAATAGGCTGTCTAATTTACAGTCCTGTTGGGAATATTTCGCGGCCAACTCTACTTGGTCGTACATCAAGCTCACAGGGATCTCCTTCCCATCAGGCCCCACAAGTCCGACCTCGGCCATGTGGTTTGGGTCAGCCTTCGGGTACCACGTCTTCACCATGGCCCAGGCCTCCCTGGCGCCTTGACGGTAGGCCGACATCTTCCACAGACGGAGGTGTCGCCGTACTCCCTGAAGCTTCTCAGCAAGCCCTCCAAGGCCCTCAGGAAGGGAGACAGAAGGCCATAAGGCCTGAACGACGCCGCTCATCGCCTGCCGGACACGTTCGTGCAGTTGCAGCAGCTCGGGAAGAGGGTCTCCCATGGAACTAGGCATCTCCTCCGCCGGACGACCCATGAGCACACCTACAGACACATTTCTGTCAATCGACTTCCTCGCCGAACTCTTCTTTTCAAAAGAGTTTGCTCAAGCACTTACTATAAATGCCGCGACGAAGCCGCCGATTCTCCTTTACGGAGTTAGACAGTTGGACCCGAACATCTTTTAGTTCTTCGCCCAGCTGGGTGTTGGCATCTTGGAGTTTGTTCCTCTCCTGCTGCACCCTCATAAGCACCCTCTCGCCGGCCTTCAACTAGCGCAGCAGCTGTTGCTTGTCCGGATCTAGTCTGGCACCCTCTGCAATATTATTGTCAGACTACACACACGCTGCACTTCATAAACTACTTATTTTTTCAAAATATGAATTACCAGAGGGGGTCTCCGTGGCTCCCCCAGCAGCGGTTAGTGCGGCCTCAAGTTGGGCCTTGCATTCTTGAAGCTCCTGAGACAGGTGGGTATTCTTCTCAGTAAGATCCTGTAAAACAAATGATCCTTAAATCAGTTAGTTTAACTATTTTAAGTCTCGGGGGCTACTGGCATATATAACTATTAAAATTCCTTACCCGTATGTCCTTTACATACTGCTCCGTGGCTCTGGTTAAACCATCTTGAGCAGCACGGAGGTGCGCGTCTCCTGCATTAAAGGCATTTAACGCCTCATGGGAGAAACACGCGTCACGAAGAACAGTCCGACGGCGCCTGTGATTCATGGCGCTCTCCACCTCAGACCTGGTGGTGGACAACCTATCGGCATCCTCTGTTGGAGGAGCATCCGGCTCGCGCCTTGCGCTCGCCTCCCCCTCCGGACCAGGCGCTGGAGCCTGGCTGGCGGAGGCTTGGTGGGCACCCTCTCCGGACTCAGTCCGGCGAGCGCTCTTTCTCCAGGAAGAATCATGAGCATTAATATGCCTCCCAGGAGTCTTTCCCTTAAAAGACAATGGTGCACCATACCTTTGCGGCGACGTTTCGATTCGCGCCGCACTCCTCTTCCGCCTGCTAAGCCGCACTGACCTCGTTAAATCAGTCGCCGCAGGCTCGGCTTCCTGCCGTAAAGGCACATCCTGCCAAGCACCATTGGTACACGGTGGTCAGAAATAAGCAATAAAAAAGTAACGGTGTCAGGACTTCGGTCGTACTCACCTGGGAAGCCGGACATAAACCGGGGTAGTCAGCCGTAATGGCGACTAAAGCATTGTCTATGCTGAGCTGGTGGAACACCCCATCGATCAAATCCACCTTTATGTCCGGATCCTCTTCGGAGGCCGGATCAAGGGATCTTCCCGGATCCTCGGGTTGTGGAGTTGGGCTTTCTATGCCCGCCACATCCTGGCGCATTTCCTGCGTCAAAATCATAAAGTAAGACACTTACCTTTGAAAGCACGGATCAGATATATAAGCGTCCGCTTACCCAGCTCCGAGGGTTATTCATGGAGAATCCATTCAATGGATTCGTGCGGAGGAAGTCCTCCTTCTCCCCCTTGTACAAGCCGGACAGGATCTTCACCAGATCGGCGGCCGATCCCGGCCCCGTGCGGCCATGACGGGTGGTGTCATTCTCCCCGTTAAAAATCCCACATAGGGTGGCCCCTATATTGGAGCGGCTGCACCCCTCGCGTAATGCATGTGGCCATGATTCCAATCATGGTTAATCCAGAATGGGCTAGTAGCCGTATCCGACCCATCAGATCATGGACGCTCCTATCATCTTCCCGTTGAGGGCTCCGTGGGCGCCAACTTAGGCGTTTCTTCAAAGGAGCGTTGCTAAACTCCGGGAGGCCGATCCGAACTGGATCCGGCAGCGGGGCGTCTTCCATATAGAACCACTCCGAAGGCCAGTCTTCGGACGCCTTCTTCGGGGTTCTAGATAGATATCCGGTCCCGGCGATGCGCCATATTTCGGCTCCGCCCACTTGATATATCGACCCCCCGTGAGAACGGGGTACGAGGCAAAACAGCCTCTTCCATAGCGCAAAATGGGGCTCGATGCCCAAGAACAGCTCGCAAAGAGCTACAAAGCCCGCGATGTGCAAAATGGAGGCATGCGTGAGGTGGTGAAGTTGGAGTCCATAGAACTCCAGGAGCCCACGGAGAAACGGATGTATAGGAAATCCGAGTCCCCTTATTAAGTAGGGGACGAAGCATACCCGCTCTCCTTTGGAGGGATTGGGGACGCTCTCCACCTGCTTCCCACCCTTGTAGGTGGCCAGTCCGGCTCGAACCGGAACCATAAAGGCCGGGGGAAGGTATCCCTCTGTTTGGAGCGTCACTAACTCGCTATGCGGGACTGAGCATCTTCCCCAATCTCCTGGCTGAGGACTGGGAGCACGAGAAGAGGAGCCACGTCGACTGTCCATGTTGGAATGGATTTTTTGTCAGATGCGCCTCGATGAGTACTTGCGGAAGGAGGATGGTGTGATTTGGATCTAGATCCTCGCCTCTCTTATAGG
Organism: Triticum dicoccoides; assembly: GCF_002162155.2. Taxonomy (NCBI): domain Eukaryota; kingdom Viridiplantae; phylum Streptophyta; class Magnoliopsida; order Poales; family Poaceae; genus Triticum; species Triticum dicoccoides. The sequence continues at coordinate 117,736,960 of NC_041385.1, forward strand.
CAGCTTATTCGCGCAGCTAGGGGGTAAAACGTAAGAATACCCTGGCTCTTCGCATTCGTACGACACATGGAAGAAGGCCATTATTGGATGTAGAAGCCAAGGAGCGCAACATTTATGAAGCAACCGGACACTATCCGGCAAACACCTGGAGCGTGAAGGAGAACCTGCCTTGCAAACGCCGAAGATAACATACGCGCCGGACTCGTCGTCATTGAAGCCTGGTTCAGGGCTACTGAGGGAGACCTGGACTAGGGGGTGTCCGGATAGCCGGACTATCATCATCGGCCGGACTCCAAGACTATGAAGATACAATTGAAGACTTCGTCCCGTGTCCGGATGGGACTTTCCTTGGCGTGGAAGGCAAGCTTGGCGATACGGATATGTAGATCTCCTACCATTGTAACCGACTCTGTGTAACCCTAGCCCTCTCTAGTGTCTATATAAACCGGATGGCTTTAGTCCGTAGGACGAACAACAATCATACCATAGGCTAGCTTCTAGGGTTTAGCCTCCTTGATCTCATGGTAGATCTACTCTTGTAACACACATCATCAATATTAATCAAGCAGGACGTAGGGTTTTACCTCCATCAAGAGGGCCCGAACCTGGGTAAAACATCATGTCCCTTGTCTCCTGTTACCATCCGCCTAGACGCACAATTCGGGACCCCCTACACGAGATCCGCCGGTTTTGACACCGACAACGTTCTTATATTATGGGACAGAGGGAGTATGAAGAAAGAGATAGAGAGAAATAAAAAAAATACAGTTATAGCCAACCTTATAGCCAAAACCTTGTTGTAGTATGAGTGACTAAGTGATGACTATGTATGACATGCCAACATCGGATAGCCTAACACACCATGTTAAATCTCCAAGGGCAGGACCGCACGAGCGACGTGACGGTCGTGGTAGGCGCGACCAAGATACGGGCTGCTGGCAGCCCTTGGATCTGAGATCAAACGGCCGCATGCTAAATTGCTGAAAATTTGCAGAATGACCCTCCAGGATAGGATATTCACCCATAGGTCTAGAATCACGCCATGCAACCGTTCGATCTCAGATCCAAGGGCTCTCGGAAGCCCGTATCATGGGAGAATGGAAAGCCACTACCCTGCCGTTCGCACGCTGGCACTTCGCTCCTACTCGTCCCCGCACGTCCTTTAATACTACGGCGGTTCGCTCCTAGTCGTCCCGTCCTTTCATATTACGGCAGTTCCACTAATCCTAACCCTCCTCCCAAATCCATGGCGTCCCAAATCTCCCCGATCGGCAGTGAGTACAAGGTTAGAACCATCACCGGCGATGAGTTCGACATCATCTACACCCGTTCTTCCACGACGGTGAAAGGATGCCTTTCTCGCTTTAGACGCATGTTCGAAGACTCAGATGATGAGTGGGTTGTTGGGCTAGATGTTGAGTACACCACAGTCCTTGGACGAGAGAAGGATCTAAAGGACGAAGAGAGGAAGAAGCCCGCCGTGATCCAGGTTTGCGTGCATGACTTATGCTTGGTCTACCACATATGCCATGCCGACGTTGAGTGCCAGGATTTTAAGGACTTCCTCGAGAGCAACCTAGTCAAATTCGTTACTGTAGACTTTGGTAACGATAAACAAGTCCTATGTTGGATAGGCCTCGCAGTAGACAACACCTTCGACCTCCAGAAGAATCGGCTGGTGTCGTCTCGTCAGCCTTCAATACTGACCCTGGCAGGAGCCATGGTTCATCCTTCGTACTGTAAACTGGAGAAACCTCCATACACGTTTCATCGTCATGCATGGCAGCGGAATGTACTAGATATAGACCACATCCACTATGTTGGAACGGATGGCTACCTTTGTTTCAATATCTACAAGGGTTGGATGAAGAGCAACAACCAAGTTGGCGGTTCAAGCAAAGAAGTATCGGCCAAGAGGAAGAGGGACAAGGACGAAGTAGAGGACGTGGACGAGGACTCCGAGTAAGGTGGAAGTGTCGTTGCTCATGGTGGTTCTAATGCAGTGTCTACCGGAATAGTTGCAAAGTTTAATTTCAGGTGTGCTTAATTTAATTTGAGGGGTGTGTTGTGCTGAGCCCCCAGCAGAACTATGTTATGTTTCTTCTTGTTACTTTAACTCTTCAGTATGTACATACTAGTATTTCTTACATTTCATCTTTTAGTTGGTATAGTACTACCACTTGTTTCTTCACATTATATACGTGCAATATATATGGCCAACATCATATAGCCAGCAGTTTAGTTGTCAAAGAATTTCAGGGTGCTTAGTTTTGTCAAAGAATTCCAGGGTGCTTAGTTTTATTTCAGGGGTGGGTTGTGCTAGACACCATTATTGTGACTAGCCTTTTTAATATTGCTATATGCATAATTTGGTGGTGATCGCTCTCTATATGTACCATCTTTTTTTAATTTCAAGTTTTGCTCCATGGCGCAATCCATCGATACTACTGTTGTACAAAAGTATACATTTTTTAAAAGGCTAGAGGGTGGGGCAGTCTAGCTTGGTCGGTTTCACGAGAGGCGAGGGCCTTTGTAATTCGATGGCTCATTACTGCTGGAAGGCGAGGCCTTGTGATTTGACTGCTCGTATAAATGCGCCGACGACCTGATCGAGGAGGAGCAAAGAACCGTGTGGTATACTCAAGTTTTCCACTAGAGTAGTACTGCAACGGAGGAGCACGAAACACTGGAGCCCAGTGCCATATGGCGATAAAAATGATCTAATTTGCTAGTCATCTTCATCGCCTCCACGACCTCCATCTCCTTGTGCGTCTCCTCCGCCATGTTCTTCATTCTTTCCATGATGCGGGATTTCTCGACGTGAGGCTTAATCATCTGTTCCACGGCCGCATTACGTACCTTGACAGCAGCCGGGTGCTCGATGCGGAGCTTTGCCAACTCCTCCTTCTGTTCCATGACGAGGGCCTGCAGCATCTTCATCGAGGAACTACTATTCTCATGCAGCTCCGATCTCGTGGCAGAGCTTCGCCTTGTCCTCCTGAAGTCGTAGGATTTTGCCAGTCGCCTTCTTCTCCAAGGCAATGCTCTTCTTCAGCAGCATCACCAAGCCGGCGGTCAACTCCCCCTACTGATTGAGCTCAGCGGGCATGTCGTCGAGGCTCTCCTTCAGCAACTCTATCAAGCCTTGGATGAACTCCTTCTTCTTATTTAGTTGCTTATTGAGCTGATCGGGCATGCCGTCGAGGGATAATGACTACAGCTCCACCGACTCGGCATGTTCGCCTCCGCGGCTAGGGCACTCATGGGAGCCATCGCCTGCCCGTGAGAGATCTTTCGAGGTCTCTGCGTAGCGGCGAGCCCTCTCTTTTTTCTGCAGCCTTGGTTGTCGCTCCCTTGTTATGATTAGTTCTCGACCTAGAGCTCTGCTCACCGGCCATGGCAACGACGGGCAAAGAAGAAGCACTTATGAGGATGATAGGTAGAGTAATTTTTGGTTAGGTAGTTCCCCTTTTTATAACCTAAGTACTAGCACTAGTACTAATACCTGCATAGTGGGAACACGTTCAGGTTTGGTACATACTAGTAGGTGTGAGCAGGCTTTCGAATGTGATGGGAACAAGGTAAAAATTCATTGATGGTTTTGGTTTCGAGGCCCAAAACGGCTCCCGATGAGTTTAGCAGGACATAAATTTCAAGTACTACACTTCTCAAATGCGTAAATATTATGTTACTGTGAAAAATTGGCACAAAATACGAAGGAGACCAATGGAAGTACTACTAGCAACCCACGATTTAACTACTCGCATGCGCACAATGGAGTAATAATGTCTTTCTTCCGCCCTCACGTCCACTCACACTACAAAAAAATACACTTCCGTGATGATACATGTTTGTCACAGTAGGTCGCATTTTTTGTCATGCATGTACATCCATGACAAATTTATGACAGAATCAAGATAGTCATACTTGTGCTATCGTAGAAGTGTTCCATGACATTACCAAAATTATCATCACAGAAGTGTCCACTTCCATGATGATAAATCACGCGTCACAGAAGTGCTTTCGTCAAGGGTGACCGACACGTGGCATCCACCGTAACGGAATGCCATTAAGCTATCGGGTCGGGTTTTGGATCCGATAACCCGTTAATAGCCCCAACCAATGGGGATTTTCCACGTGTAAAATCATCATTGGCTGGAGGAAACACGTGTCGGCTCACCGTTAGGACAGATGTCATCCACTCATTGGACAGAAGGCGCATATGATACGTCGACACGTGGCATGGCCCAACAGAGGCCCATTCCTGTGAAAAGGCCGGCCCATTTGACTTGGTCAAAAGGTGGCGGGCCGGCCCATGTAAAGCCTATTAACAGCCTGTTCACATATAGCCCATTTACAACCCGCTAACCCAAGGCCCATTACACCCTATCCGAATTAGGCCCAATAGCGTCATCTGGGCCACCCAATATGATTCCAGCCCGTTTTCACTTCTGGCCCATGTATGGCCCATGACATCTTTCTGCCCATATGAGGCCCTATGTAACTCTTGGCCTATTAACGGCCCATGGTGAAACTGGCCCGTAATGAACAGTGTATTACTTTACACCCATTAACGGCCCGTGGTGAAACTGGCTCGTAATGAACAATGTATCATTTTATACCCATTAAGGGCCCGTTATTCCGTTGGGCCGTTTCCAGCCCATGTTATCTTTCGGCCTTCTCAGAGCCCATTTATTCTTGGGCTCAACTCCAGCATTCGTTTACTTACGTCCCGTTACTATCATTTTCTGCTTATGGGACAAATTCAGCCGTGGTTAGAGTCGGCCCGTGTGTGGTCCATTAACACGTTGGGCCGTTTTCATAGCGTCATGAAATACGACCTATTAACGATGTCGCGTTATGGTCGGCCCATGAACGGACGATTCCAACTCTAGCCCGTTTACGACCATTATGTGGCCTGTTATTGGCCCATGTTTGGCCAATCGATCATACTGCCCGTATAAGGCCCATTGATGATACGGCCCGTAGAAGGCCCATTGTTTCTGCGGCCCGTAGAAGGCCCACTATTTATACGGCCCATAGAAGGCCCACTGTTTATACGGCCAGTAGAAGGCCCACTATTTCTATGGCCCGTAGGTCCAGTGTCACTACAGTAAATATTAGCCTATGGTTATTGTGGCCTAGTTTTAAAAAATAGGTTATTGCAGCCACTAGCAAACCACAGAAAAAGAACTGCACTGACTACAAGCAAACAAATAAACAAGACAACAAGGAAATAAATAAGCAAGCAACTTACACTAGGCTATGACGGCTATTACACATATTACATCCACTGGGTATCAAAGTTCGCCACCAGTGCAAATATAGGGAACACAGCAGCATATAAATGCCGCAGCAAAACAAGTCCAGAACTGAAACCACTTTAGAAGAGCTCAAGAAACAATATCCTGGGTACCCATAATGCTAGCAAGATGCTTAGCAAGATTATTAGCTTTCTCTTGTTTGCCGCTTAAGTCCTCCAGCGCTTGCTGTTGCACCAGAAAGTATGCATTTGAATTCTGCAGGGACTTCCTCAGTCCTTCGGCTTCCTGTCGCATAACATTTGGTCGATGTCTTTCAACTTGAAGTTGAGACTCAAGAAGCCGAACTCATTCAGGCAACGAGTTCGAAGAGCTGGTGCTAGCAGTGGTAGCCAGTAACTCGAACACTACATCAAGACAGGACTTTGGGGTTGTCTGAGTGTCCTCAATATAGTTTTTATCAGCTTTCTTGGAGAACAACAGGGATGTCTCACTATCTTGAACCTTATCTGCATTACTTCCTTTACCATTGCATAACAGGGTACTCTTCTCCAATATTTTATCCGCGTTCTAAAAGAGAAACAAACAAACACATCTCAGGTTTACAATGTAGTATATGAAACTCATTTTGGCAAACCAGTTCAGTAGTAAGGTGGACAGGATATGTCAGGACCCCGACTCAATGCCACATCGATCTAGCATGTAACACCTCATATCACTTTGCGGCCTCACGCACAGTATTCTCACGGGTGTCGCCTTACCTTTCCCCGGGACCGTTTGCGCCTTTTGGCTCACGTATATGATAGTGTCGCTAGCATCCATATGATAAGGAGCCCGGGCTGACATGGCTAGTCGTAAACCGAAAGTGGCACAAACTTACAGGGACAGGCATCCATGACCCAACATCGAACGTGTCAGTCATCAGCGAGTGAATCCAGGCTGTAGCACTGGGCTAGCAGGACTCCGGTGAACCGGGCTGTAGTGGGCTAACAGGACTCCGGTATTCATCGCGTGACATTTCCCCGAAGGGACAGTGTAACGCCCCAGATATACTTTCCATATTTGTATCCAACTCTTGCCGTCCCTGGCGCTAAGTTATATTTATTTCTCGGGTTCGGGTCTTTGTCTCCGTGTGTTGTTTTTCTTTTTCGTGCATCTCTTATCATGCCATCTCGTGCATTGCATTTGCATACATGTTCATCTCATGCATTCGAGCATTTTCCCCGTTGTCCGTTTTGCATTCCGGCGCTTCGTTCTCCTCCGGTGGTCATTTCTAGTCTTCTTTCGTGTGTGGGGTCTAAACATTTCCGGATTGGACCGAGACTTGCCAAGCGGCCTTGGTTTACTACCGGTAGACCGCCTGTCAAGTTTCGTATCATTTGGACTTCGTTTGATACTCCAACGGTTAACCGAGGGACCGAAAAGGCCTCGTGTGTGTTGCAGCCCAACACCCCCCAAATTTGGCCCAAAACCCACCAAACTCTGCTCCATGTCCTAGAGCGTTCGATCACGATCGTGTGGGCGAAAACCGCACCTCATTTGGACTCTCCTAGCTCCACTTTATATATACACCCCTCCGTTTTCGGATCTCTCCCTCTCCCCGAAACCCTAAAAAAAAACTCCTCCCGCCGCCGTCGGACACAACCGCCGCCGACGGACATGTCCGGCCTTCCCGT
>NC_041385.1:117744674-117777300 GCF_002162155.2 Triticum dicoccoides
CCTCCTCCCCGCCGGCGCACCCCGCCGCTCCGGTGAGCTCGAGCTCCGCCGCCGGTGCCGCCTCAGCTTCCGCGCCGCGATCCCGATCTGGATCCGGTCGCGTGAACAGTAAACCCTAACCCCGATTTTTTTTGCTAAGTCCTGAAATTTTGATCCATGTTGCTCTGTTCGAGGTCCCGTAACTTTGCAACTGTAGCTCCGTTTTGGGCGTATGATATATCAAAATCTTCGCCTCGACATGTACATCATTTCATTCCATTGCATCATTTGCATTTGAGGTCATCTCGATACCCTAAATGCTGTTAGAAGGAGGCTTCGTGAGTTAAATTGCAGATCCATTAGTTCATCATGCACTCTTGTCATTTTTGCTATATTTAATTCGTGCATGATATGCCTGTGCCCCTTTGGGATGTATTGTGAAGCATTTTGTATTCTTTCCAGAGGTGCCACCCATGCATTTTTAGGATGTGTGTGTTGTCTTGTGCAAGCTTGCGAAGAGAGGTACCTGAGATTGCAGATTTCAGGGACTTAGTGATTTTCACTAAGTCTGGGATATTTTAGTTCATGATGCTATATGTCCAGCTTGTTTCCTAGTGATCCGTGCCTCTTTTGAGGATGATCAGTAAGGGAGTTTTGATATTTATGTTATGCTCTATCCATCCTTGTCTTTGTTGGCATTTGTGGAGTGCTCTAGGTTGACTCAATCGAGCTCAACTTTTGCTTCGTTGTTAATCTGGGCAGATCGTCAACTTGTTTGCGATTTCGCCGATGCTACCGTTAGCGTTCCATGCATACTATGCCTTCGTTCTTGCCATGAGTAGCTAGCACTTTGTGCCTTCTTGCTGGTTATATGCTTTCCTTTCCATGACTTGCACCGTAGTGAGTGCATCGAGCTCGTTTACATGCCTTCGTGAGTTATATTTCAGCATGTCTCAGTTTTCACTAAGTCTGAAAACTGATTGTGTCCGAGCGATGTTCGTGAGCTCGGTAGAGTATTTTGTGAACCCTTTTGGCCCCAGGTCACTTTGGGTGTTTTGTTAAGCTTGTTGAGTAGCTCCATGCCATGTTCTTACTTGTCATGTTCAGGTTTTGTATCATGTTGTTTTGCTGCTCCGAAGAGAGCATCGTGATCTGAAATTTCAGACTAGTGTTAATTTCACTAAGTCTGAAATCTGTTTTGCATTTGCGTTTTAGCCATGCTTGTTTGAACCTCTTAATGGATGATTTGCCTATGGCTCAGTGCTAGTGTTTTGTCAACCATCTTGTGTACATCACTGCCATATATTTTGTTTTCATGTTTGGTGGCTGTAGCATGTTCATTTTGTTGCATTTAGATGCCTACTTGCTGTAAATCGCAGACCGGTGTCATATCTTAAAACGCTTGCCATTTCTAAACCGTAGCCCCGATTCCTATGATCTTTATATCGTTTTCAAGCGATTTCATACCCTCTATCCAGTGGCACACTTGGTTTTCCAAGTTGATGCCAGGTTCATGCATTTCCTGTCATATCTTGCACTTTGCATCCCGCATCGCATCCCGCATAGCATATCGTCATTTCATCATATTGCTTGGTCTTGCCCGTGGTTGATTGTATCCTTGTTGCTTGTTTGTCTTGTTTGGGTAGAGCCGGGAGACGAGTTCGCTACCGAGGAGCCCGTTGAGTTTGCTTGTGAGGATCCAGTCAACTCTGACAACTGTGCAGGCAAGATGATCATACCCTCGAAATCACTACTATCTTTGCTATGCTAGTTTGCTCGCTCTTTTGCTTTGCCAATGCCACGATGCCTACCTTTTGCTTGTCAGCCTACCAATTGCCATGTTGAACCTCTAACCCACCATTGTCCTAGCAAACCGTTGATTGGCTATGTTACCGCTTTGCTCAGCCCTTCTTATAGCGTTGTTAGCTGCAGGTGAAGATTGGAGCCGTTCCTTGTGGGAACACTTATTTACTTGTTGGGATATCATTATATTGCTATGTTATATTAATGCATCTATATACTTGGTAAAGGGTGGAAGGCTCGGCTTCTCGCCTAGTGTTTTGTTCCACTCTTGCCGCCCTAGTTTCCGTCATATCGGTGTTATGTTCCCGGATTGTTGCGTCCCTTACGCGGTTGGGTTATAATGGGAACCCCTTGATTGTTCGCCTTGATTAAAGCTTTTCCAGCAATGCCCAACATTGGCTTTACCATTTGCCACCTAGCCTCTTTTTCCCTTGGGTTTCCGGAGCCCGAGGGTCATCTTTATTTTAACCCCCGGGCCAGTGCTCCTCTGAGCGTTGGTCCAAACTAGAGTCCTGTGCAGCGCCCCCTCGAGGAAACTCGAGGTTTGGTTTTAGTTGTATGGAGCGCTCATCTGAGTGTGCCCTGAGAAAGAGATATGTGCAGCTCCTATCGGGATTTGTCGGCACATTCGGGCGGTGTTGCTGGTCTTGTTTTAACCTGTCGAATTGTCTTGTTGTACCGGGTTGCCGAGTCTGATCGGTGTGTCTCGGGTGGAGGTCTATTCCTTCGTTGACCGTGAGAGCTTGTCATGGGCTAAGTTGGGACCCCCCTGCAGGGATTGAACTTTCGAAAGCCGTGCCCGCGGTTATGGGCAGATGGGAATTTGTTAATGTCCGGTTGTAGATTACTTGAACTAAACTTGATTAAAATGAATCAACCGTGTGTGTTACCGTGATGGCCCCTTCTCGGCGGAGTCCGGGAAGTGGACACGGTGTTGGAGTTATGCTTGCGCAGGATGTACCTTTAGCTTCTCGCTCGTGCTTCGCTCTCTCTTCTCGCTCTCTTTTGCGTATAAGTTAGCCACCATATGCTAGTCGCTTGCTGCAGCTCCACATATTTTTGCCTTATCCATTCCTATGAGCTTAAATAGTTTGGATCGCGTGGGTGTGAGATTGCTGAGTCCCTGTGGCTCACAGATACTACAACTCCAGATGCAGGTCCAGGTGATTCCGCTCCAGTTGACGATTACGAGCTCAAGTGGGAGTTCGACGAGGACTCTCAGCGTTACTACGTGTCTTTTCCGGATGATCAGTAGTGGTGCCTAGTTGGGGTTATCGATTCAGGACCTTGTCGCATGTTGGGTTCTTTTCTATTTTGGCGCCGTAGTCGGGCCATGAGTGTTTGTTTGATGGATGTTATTTATGTACTCTGATGTGACGTGGCGAGTGTAAGCCAACTATGTTATCTTCCCCTTTTATTATATATTACATGGGATGTTGTAATGATTGCCTGACTTGCGACTTTGCTTTCAATGCGGTTATGCCTCTAAGTCGTGCCTCGACACGTGGGAGCTATAGCCGCATCGAGGGCGTGACAGACAGACACAGGAACAAAGAAGGACACATGCCGGCCAGCCTAAGTGTTCTGGAGCAGTAGCAAGCTACCCTGGCTCGGTGGAAACACTAGGAGACATTTCCCGGTAAGAGAGGCTACTAAGAATAAACAACTAGATAGTCAGATCCCACACATACCAAGCATTTCAATAACATACACACAATATGCTCGATATGTGTAAATACAACATGGCATCACAACATGACTCTATAACTCAAGTATTTAATCAATAGGCTCCGAGGAGCGAGATATTACAAACAGGGGTCTCATGACCCATCATTCAGAGCATACATATCAAAGCACAAGCGGAAGCTATCATGTCTGAGTACAGACATCTATAAATGAAAAAGGCTGAGAAGCCTGACTATCTACCAAATCCTGCTGAGGCACAAGATCGTAGCTGAGGTAACAAGCTAAACGTCGAAGTCCACGTGGAACTACTAGTGAGACTGAAGTCTCTCTGCAAAAACATAAAATAGGCAAATGTGAGTACAAATGTACCCAGCAAGACTTACATCAGAACTAACTACATATGCATCATTTTCAACAAGGGGATGGTGGAGTTTAACTGCAGCAAGCCAGCTTTGACTCGGTGGCTATCCTGAACTACGACTGCAAGTAACTCTTTTGAGGTGGCGCACACGAGTCCACATATTCACCATATCAATACACCACTATGGATCCGCTCTCGTCTCCCTACGAGAACGCCATCCATAGCACTCACGCTTATCTTGCGTATTTTAGAGTATCCACTTTCACTTGTCTATGAACTGATATAAGCAACCCAGAAGTCCTTTTCCGCGGACACGGCTATTCGAATAGAATATGTTAACCCTGCAGGGGTGTACTTCTTCACACACGCTCTCACCACTTACCGCCGTTTACACGACATGTACTCAGCAACCTTCAAGCGGAAGCCCAACGTGGGTGTCGGCCACGGCCTGCCTAAACACTCGAGTCTCTAGTCCAGGTTTATCTCCTATTCGGGTTCCATCCATGAGGAGATCCGGCTGGAGTTTCGCTCACAGCCCCAAACGATGTGAACAGGGTTCCGTGACACCAAACAGGCGCCCGGTTTACCCGGCCACGTGCCTACCGCATCACAGCCCACCCCTACGGTCAGCGCTGCGCACGGCCTCCAGCATACTACAAACACCAGAAACTACTTGCAACTCCTGGACAGAGGACAAGGGTGATTAAGAAGCCGAGAGGGTCCATTGGTTTCAGGCCCAATGCGTGGTAGTAGCTGAATCATGGATCACAAACACATAACTCAGTTCCTGAGGATGGCTGCAATGAGACAACCCACCATGTACTCCTACATGGCCTCTCACCGCTACCTTTACCAAATCGTGTTCACACACTTAGCTCACACACAGTAGGACATGTTCACACACCTCTGATTCATCCCCGATGAATCAGACCCGACTCAACTCTAAGCAGTAGCAGGCATGACAAACAAGCATGAATGAGTAGGCACAACAGGGCTCAAACAATTCCTACTCATGCTAGTGGGTTTCATCTATTTACTGTGGCAATGACAGGTCATGCAAAGGATAAAGGGTTTCAGCTACCGTAACAAGTAACAGATGAATCGTTGTTGTCCTAATGCAGTAAAAGAGAGCAGGAGCAAGAGAGTAGGATTGTATCGGAATGAACAAGGGGGTTTTGCTTGCCTGGCACTTCTGAAGATAGCATTGAGTCTTCATCAGTGTCAACGATCACATCATCGGTATCACGTCTATCGGGAGGGGACAAATACCGGCAACACAGAAGGGAACACAATCAATGCAATGCACAATATGATGCATGATCATGACATGGCAAAATGAATGTGTTTTGGGCTAATGCAACTAGCAACAGATTAAATGAAGTTGGTTTGAATACAAGATTCAAATTCAAACTCCATATGTGATTATTCAAATGCCATTTAATTGATTTGTGCTATACAGGAGCTATAAGTTGTTCTAACATGCATGAAAATGGTACAGATGGATTCCTTGAATTTTTCTGATAATTTTTCATATATAAATTATTTAATTTGGAGTTACGGTTGAATTTCTATGATTTTTAGTAGTTTATACAATTTTCTGGAATTTCCTGAATTATTTTAAAACCAGAAAATGATTTATTGCGTCAGCACTAGGTCATGCTGATGTCAGCAGGTCAACTAGGCGGGTCCAGGTCAAACCTGACAGTGGGTCCCGCGTGTCAGTGACTCAGTGGGTTAACTTGGTTGATTAGGGTTAAACTAATACTAACGAAAATGTCAGCAGGGCTGGGCCCACATGTCAGTGGCTTAAATAATTAACTAAATTAATTAGTGTTAACTAATCTAACACCTAAACTAATTAACAGGGGCTGGCCCCACCTGTCATCGACCCAGGGGGGTTCCGCCGTGGTCAAGTGGGTCAACCCCACGGGCGACATGACGCCGGCGAGGCCAAATGCGGCGGCGGGCTTCGGAAATCGCCCTCAGGGCATCATTTCGAGCGCGGTTAGTTGCATTCAAACGCACGCAGTGGCACGCGTCGAACGGTGGTGGTGGCCGAACCTATGGTGGCCGGAGCCGACGACGGCGAGCTCCAAGGCGGCGGCCGGAGTTCGGGTGTGCTTGGAATCGGCGTTGTGGTGCACGGTGAGACGAACGGGTGGGCTAGGTCGGCTCCTGGGAGCAGCGCGAGCGCGATGACATGCTCAGGGGCAAGCTGGGCTTGCTCAAGCCATGGTGACGACTTCGCCGGTGGCGAGCACAACTCGGCTATGTGCATCTGTGGCTAGGGCGCGAAATCGACGCGTGGAGAAGAGGGGAATCGACCGGAGGCTCACAGGGGTTGCGACGGTGGCCTCGGGGAGCTCGGGGTGGCGTCAGGGAGGGCACACGGTCGCCGGCGATCTCGGCGGCCGAAGCTTGAAGAAGAGGTCGGGGAAGCCGCTGCAGGGCGCGTCCGCTCGTGTGTCTTGGCGGGGACGGTGTAGAGGTCAGCGGCGGAGCTTCTGGAACTGGCGGAAGGGTGAGGGAGGGCTAGTGGCTGCGGCTATGGCGAACGGCGGCGACGACGACTCTCGGGTGAGCTCGGGGAAGGGAGTCAGGGGAGCGAGAGAGGGTGCAGCGAGTGAGGGAGAGGTGAGAGGGGGTCGGGGAGGCGCGTGGCGTCACCGGGGCGTCGAGGAGGAAGCAGGAGGTGGCCAGGGGAAGCAGGAGGTGGCCGAGGCCTCTCGGGCGCGCGCCACGCCTCGGTCCTTCTGGCGAGGAGGAAGACGACAGGGGGAGTGGAGATGGGTTGGGCCATGCTGGGCTAGGTAAGTGGGCGCCAGGTAAGTTAGGTAGGTGGCCTGGTGGCCTTCTCTCCCTTTCTTTTATTTCCTCTTTTCTATTTCTATTTTCTTTAGTTTGTTTTGATTTAGTTTTAGACACTAAATCATTTTTTATAAATCCTGAGAATAATTGTGGACATTAACTGAATTATTACAGAGGCCCTCAACTATTTTCAGAATTGTTGGAGCATTTAAAAATATTAACAATATTTAAATGCCCCAATTCAAATACAATATGGTTTAATCAAAAATCCAAAAATGTCTTGGAAAAATATCCATCATCTCTGGATGTGGTTTTCACCCTTTTCCAGTAATCATGAAGATTTTTGCAAACCAATTTGGGTTCTTTGAAAATATTTTGAAGTTGAACCTATTTGCAATGCTTTGGTGCTAGGGCTTGGTCATCCCCATTTCAAATTTCATAAAATTTAAACATGTTGCATGGATGCTAAAGCAAAAACAAACAAGGGCTGATCTGGGGCTGTGACAGCTCACCCCCACTAAACAAAAATCTCGTCCCGAGATTCAAGCGTAGGGTAAGGTGAAGGGGGAACGCAAACTAGTACAATCTTCACGATCCAGGTTGCACTTCAATTGAACGTTGATTCGTTCACCATCATTGTCTCGAAGTCTTGCCTTGAGAACTCTAACTAACATGACAACGAGAGGAAAGGAAAGACCCTAAAAGAATCGTTCTTCTCGAAGGTCGAACAACTCAGGATTAACTCACGGAATGAGACATAGCAACATCTCTTGAGCTGAGAGGCGAAGCACACATCCATAGGAATGGAGTGAAGCAGATGACAAAGTTTCACTAGGTAGACAACAATTTCACGCTTAAGAAGGTGGTAATCGATTGTCAACGTAGCGAGGAGTTGAGTTGCCATGAACCACAACGAGGCACCTTAGGGATGGTGACTCGTAGATATATCCCCTTAAGTGGCAAAAAGAATTACCTTTGATTCAGAGATCATTGAAACTCTTTATACCAGCCTAAGGCAATTCCCGAGCGATCGTTTGGAGGGGGTCGGTAGAATGGCATACTCGGACTTGGATGATGTGGATTACCTTGTTGAAGACAACGTCATAGATGATTTTGTTTATCATCGGAAATGGATGAGACCCATGGTAGGACCACTTTTGAAAATGATCCTGATCAGTAATTACTGAGAAGGGTAATCCAGAGTAGGGTGGCACGATGGCGGTGCAAGCCGGGAACAAAATGCAAATGCTGGGAATGATTTTGGTAACTGGGGAAGAACCCAACAATAGAGAGTGGATTCACTGTTGGAGTGGTTATAGCATAACCGAAGAGACTAGGAGCAATCCCGGTTAGTGCCGGCGATAATACCTAGCGCTTGTGTGTGCTCTCAAGAACTTGAGCATTTCCACAATCATCAAGGTTTTATCAACAACCGCGTCAAGGGTGCTGACAACACAACATACTACCATGATGAATAGCGATGGACGATGCAGATGCAAAGGAAGATAACACTTTCTCAGATTTCACCTTAGCGAGGCCAAGGGGACGAAATCTGGATGATCGACCGAGAGACATTTAGCACTCCGCTTCTAATGTTCTCCTTGATGTGCTAGCGTATCCCATTCATAGATATGGTTTGATAACTAGAACATCAAGTAAAAGGTCGGACTTCGGGAGCAATAGAATTCATAAGGAACAGTTACGGAGGTAAATCCTACGAAATCCTTATGGGGAGGTGGCCAACTTCTTCAATCAAGATACTACAATAATAGGTCTTTCGGCTGGGTGGTGCTGGCCACAATATCCACTTTACCAGTTATCGAGGAACCAATATTATAGTTCTTGGGGAAATGTTCCAACCATCATATCTGCCTGAGATTCAGATCTGGTTGGTGTCAGGATATTCCAGACTCATCGAGCCTAGGAAGATAAATGAAAGTTTGCAACACAATTCGACGAGATAACGTTGCGAGATTCTCGGGAAATGAACTACGATAGCAAGCTCCAAAACATGAGCTGGTTCTGCTACACATGTGTGAACACGATGTCCTAGACAAGCATGACCACGTGGTAGTCTTACAATAAAACACTACCGAGTTCAGGAGGGGGAACCATCATCGAGGATATCGAAGTCTTTACGCAAGTCCATGGATTAGATCCCAAGCATAGACTTCTTTTCTTTGAACAAGTCAATCAGTGGCTTAGTGTGCTAGGGAATTCATATGGAATGAAGATGATCAGTCTAACAGACCACAGAATACTTTTCACGTGCATGACTGACTTGGGACGATTCCAAAGGAGGTAAAAACATGCTTTCTCGAATTGACGGCGACAACTTGCATCAAATGCACATGAATTAGAGGAAGTCACTTCGTTTCATACAAACATATGCTTCACGAACGAGTCATGAAGATAATGCTTATAAAAAGTTTCCAACACTAGCTTGATGTCCGACAAAATCATGGAGAAGATAAGGATGTTGTCAATGGGCTCAACAACAACACATCGGGATTTCCATATCACTGGACTTCCGCCATCATGTGAACACGGTGATAATATTGGTCAGACCAAAAAAATATAATGGTGTATGCTCGAGGGATCAACCACGAGTAAGACAGCATTACGAGCATCGTTGGTACTGATTTGATTTGACGATAGCCCACACTCAAATCAAAAGATTGATAAGACAATAGGTCC
The DNA here is from genome assembly GCF_002162155.2 of Triticum dicoccoides. Classification (NCBI taxonomy): domain Eukaryota; kingdom Viridiplantae; phylum Streptophyta; class Magnoliopsida; order Poales; family Poaceae; genus Triticum; species Triticum dicoccoides. Next base: position 117,754,009 of record NC_041385.1, read on the forward strand.
AGCAACTGATCACAGGGACCAATCGATGAGGATATCATCTTTCTTCAACACACACTACACAAGAATATCCCTTTGGAAAAATGAACTAAGTTAGGCAAGCTTTTATCTTCCAACTCTCCAAGTTGTTGTCTAGCTTAACCAACTAGCTCCTGAATATCCAACACAGATTCTTGGAGAAAGGGTGGTTCACAAGAAACCGACTTGATCACGAGCTCAACATAGCAGTCAGGGGACAACCTGGTAATACTTCCGAGAAGATATTCGGAAAATCACGAACCACCGGTATGTTACTAAGCTCGAGAACAATCTCACTTTTGAGGGCAAGATGATATGATCAAAGAAGCGAGGGATTGAAATAATCCTAACTCATCTATCGAAGTGTGCACCAGAAATATGGACTAGGTAGCACGATCAACCTTAGGGTGATGATTCAACAATCAACACGTAAGGATAAAATATTGTCCATTTAGCTACCAAGCAACAAGGTTGCTATGAGTATTGATTTCACACATCACGATTCACTTGTCGACATTCCGGTTACAATAACACAGGAACCGAGGAATGAACAATGATGGCAAGAAGTATCACTGTACCAAGAGTTCATAGGGTGGTGTGCAATTCCTATATCATTCCCGATATAAAGATGTAATACTCCAAGGTAGAGCAGAACAAAAGCTGAATTAGCAATTTGATCTACGAAGCACAACTTCTTTGACCCAATCCTGGAAATGGACAAGGTACTGGAGTTTGTTTCTCCTAGTCATTCTGGAATAGAATGGCTTGACGGACCACAAGAGTAATAGGCATCGATGAATGAACGCACGCATACTCTTGACTATCAAATGATAGACGAGGGTCAGAAGACAACTAAGAGGGACAACTCAAAGAACATATAATTTTCTGAGTTGTGGATGCATAGATTAGTATGTCAAACCAAGTTCCACATGTTTCTTCCGGATAACCCATGCAGAGAGGTAGGACTGGCAGAGTCACAATATAGCATGGAGAACTCATCGAGAGCACTCTTGTTATGATCTTTTGATCCAACAAACTACTGCCATAAGTGGTTCATAGTATTTGGAAGAAGGATGTACCACGAACCTCGAGGACTATCGCAAAGGTTACTAATATCCTAAAGGGACTAGCAAACCCTATCAACATGAAGTAAGTAGAGTTAATCTCGGGTTCAAAACCCAAGGAGTAGAATACCTACTACTAAGTAGCACCACGGGATGCTTTCGAGAATGATGTCCAGAATCTTCACACTGGGAACACAAAACATTGCTAGATTACTAGGTGACTCCCTAAAACACCTAGGGTCATAATAATAATTCCAACATAAATGTCAAGGCAATAGAATACCTCAACTCAACAATTAGTGTGATTGAGCTGGCATAAAGGAACATCGAAACCAGAGGGAAAGGATTTTGCAAATGCATCAGACTATTTAGAAACCTGGGATGACTCGGACAGCATAACGGCTGTAAATGCTCAGAAAAGATTTGAGACATTCACAAAATGGTGGCATAACCACTCAGAAGCACAATACCAAGGTTTCGAGATCAACAGTTAACATACGGAAGTAATAGGAACTGAAACGAGGCTTAAGTCCAACAATCTTATAAGTCTACGGATAAGTAACACGTGATCCTGATAGAAAGAAGAGATAGCCTAGTTCTTAATCCCCGTAGAAGAGAAGATGATGACTCAGATCAGAAGGGCATAAAGTATAAGGAGTAAAAAGAGCCTTACGTTCCATCCCACAATCAATTCCCTTATATACCTAAAGAATTTCTAGACTCAACTTCGACCAGTTTGGCTTGGTAATCCTACAGGCAGTCAAGCTCTGATACCAACGCTGTCAGGACCCCGACTCAATGCCACATCGATCTAGCATGTAACACCTCATATCACTTTGCGGCCTCACGCACGGTATTCCCACGGGTGTTGCCTTACCTTTCCCCGGGACCGTTTGCGCCTTTTGGCTCGCGTATATGATAGTGTCGCTAGCATCCATATGATAAGGAGCCCGGGCTGACATGGCTAGTCGTAAACCGAAAGTGGCACAAACTTACAGGGACAGGCATCCATGACCCAACATCGAACGTGTCGGTCATCAGCGAGTGAATCCAGGCTGTAGCACTGGGCTAGCAGGACTCCGGTGAACCGGGCTGTAGCGGGCTAACAGGACTCCGGTATTCATCGCGTGACATTTCCCCGAAGGGACAGGCACAGGAACGAAGAAGGACACATGCCGGCCAGCCTAAGTGTTCCGGAGCAGTAGCAAGCTACCCTGGCTCGGTGGAAACACTAGGAGACATTTCCCGGTAAGAGAGGCTACTAAGAATAAACACCTAGATAGTCAGATCCCACACATACCAAGCATTTCAATAACATACACACAATATGCTCGATATGTGTAAATACAACATGGCATCACAACATGACTCTATAACTCAAGTATTTAATCAATAGGCTCCGAGGAGCGAGATATTACAAACAGGGGTCTCATGACCATCATTCAGAGCATACATATCAAAGCACAAGCGGAAGCTATCATGTCTGAGTACAGACATCTATAAATGAAAAAGGCTGAGAAGCCTGACTATCTACCAAATCCTGCTGAGGCACAAGATCGTAGCTGAGGTAACAAGCTAAACGTCGAAGTCCACGTGGAACTACTAGTGAGACTGAAGTCTCTCTGCAAAAACATAAAATAGGCAAACGTGAGTACAAATGTACCCAGCAAGACTTACATCAGAACTAACTACATATGCATCACTTTCAACAAGGGGATGGTGGGGTTTAACTGCAGCAAGCCAGCTTTGACTCGGTGGCTATCCTGAACTACGACTGCAAGTAACTCTTTTGAGGTGGCGCACACGAGTCCACATATTCACCATATCAATACACCACTATGGATCCGCTCTCGTCTCCCTACGAGAACGCCATCCATAGCACTCACGCTTATCTTGCGTATTTTAGAGTATCCACTTTCACTTGTCTATGAACTGATATAAGCAACCCAGAAGTCCTTTTCCGCGGACACGGCTATTCGAATAGAATATGTTAACCCTGCAGGGGTGTACTTCTTCACACACGCTCTCACCACTTACCGCTGTTTACACGACATGTACTCGGCAACCTTCAAGCGGAAGCCCAACGTGGGTGTCGGCCACGGCCTGCCTAAACACTCGAGTCTCTAGTCCAGGTTTATCGCCTATTCGGGTTCCATCCATGAGGAGATCCGGCCGGAGTTTCGCTCACAGCCCCAAACGATGTGAACAGGGTTCCGTGACACCAAACGGGCGCCCGGTTTACCCGGCCCCGTGCCTACCGCATCACAGCCCACCCCTACGGTCAGCGCTGCGCACGGCCTCCAGCATACTACAAACACCAGAAACTACTTGCAACTCCTGGACAGAGGACAAGGGTGATTAAGAAGACGAGAGGGTCCATTGGTTTCGGGCCCAATGCGTGGTAGTAGCTGAATCATGGATCACAAACACAGAACTCAGTTCCTGAGGATGGCTGTAATGAGACAACCCACCATGTACTCCTACATGGCCTCTCACCGCTACCTTTACCAAATCGTGTTCACACACTTAGCTCACACACAGTAGGACATGTTCACACACCTCTGATTCATCCCCGATGAATCAGACCTGACTCAACTCTAAGCAGTAGCAGGCATGACAAACAAGCATGAATGAGTAGGCACAACAAGGCTCAAACAATTCCTACTCATGCTAGTGGGTTTCATCTATTTACTGTGGCAATGACAGGTCATGCAAAGGATAAAGGGTTTCAGCTACCGCAACAAGTAACAGATGAATCGTTGTTGTCCTAATGCAGTAAAAGAGAGCAGGAGCGAGAGAGTAGGATTGTATCGGAATGAACAAGGGGGTTTTGCTTGCCTGGCACTTCTAAAGATAGCATTGAGTCTTCATCAGTGTCAACGATCACATCATCGGTATCACGTCTATCGAGAGGGGACAAATACCGGCAACACAGAAGGGAACACAATCAATGCAATGCACAATATGATGCATGATCATGACATGGCAAAATGAATGTGTTTTGGGCTAATGCAACTAGCAACAGATTAAATGAAGTTGGTTTGAATACAAGATTCAAATTCAAACTCCATATGTGATTATTCAAATGCCATTTAATTGATTTGTGCTATACAGCAGCTATAAGTTGTTCTAACATGCATGAAAATGGTACAGATGGATTCCTTGATTTTTTTTGATAATTTTTCATATATAAATTATTTAATTTGTAGTTACGGTTGAATTTCTATGATTTTTAGAAGTTTAGACAATTTTCTGGAATTTCCTGAATTATTTTAAAACCAGAAAATGATTTATTGCGTCAGCACTAGGTCATGCTGATGTCAGCAGGTCAACTAGGCGGGTCCAGGTCAAACCTGACAGTGGGTCCCGCGTGTCAGTGACTCAGTGGGTTAACTGGGTTGATTAGGGTTAAACTAATACTAACGAAAATGTCAGCAGGGCTGGGCCCACATGTCAGTGGCTTAAATAATTAACTAAATGAATTAGTGTTAACTAATCTAACACCTAAACTAATTAACAGGGGCTGGCCCCACCTGTCATCGACCCAGGGGGGGTTCCGCCGTGGTCAAGTGGGTCAACCCCACCGGCGACATGACGCCGGTGAGGCCAGATGCGGCGGCGGGCTTCGGAAATCGCCCTCAGGGCATCATTTCGAGCGCGGTTAGTTGCATTCAAACGCACGCAGTGGCACGCGTCGAACGGTGGTGGTGGCCGGACCTATGGTGGCCGGAGCCGACGACGGCGAGCTCCAAGGCGGCGGCCGGAGTTCGGGTGTGCTTGGAATCGGCGTTGTGGTGCACGGTGAGACGAACGGGTGGGCTAGATCGGCTCCTGGGAGCAGCGCGAGCGCAATGACATGCTCAGGGGCAAGCTGGGCTTGCTCAAGCCATGGTGACGACTTCGCCGGCGGCGAGCACAACTCGGCTATGTGCATCTGTGGCTAGGGCGCGAAATCGACGCGGGGAGAAGAGGGGAATCGACCGGAGGCTCACAGGGGTTGCGACGGTGGCCTCGGGGAGCTCGGGGAGGCGTCAGGGAGGGCACACGGTCGCCGGCGATCTCGGCGGCCGAAGCTTGAAGAAGAGGTCGGGGAAGCCGCTGCAGGGCGCGTCCGCTCATGTGGCTTGGCGGGGACGGTGTAGAGGTCAGCGGCGGAGCTTCTGGAACTGGCGGAAGGGCGAGGGAGGGCTGGTGGCTGAGGCTATGGTGAACGGCGGCGACGGCGACTCTCGGGTGAGCTCGGGGAAGGGAGTCAGGGGAGGGAGAGAGGGTGCAGCGAGTGAGGGAGAGGTGAGAGGGGGTCGGGGAGGCGCGTGGCGTCACCGGGGCGTCGAGGAGGAAGTAGGAGGTGGCCAGGGGAAGCAGGAGGTGGCCGAGGCCTCTCGGGCGCGCGCCATGCCTCGGTCCTTCTGGCGAGGAGGAAGACGACAGGGGGAGTGGAGATGGGTTGGGCCGTGCTGGGCCAGGTAAGTGGGCGCCAGGTAAGTTAGGTAGGTGGCCTGGTGGCCTTCTCTCCCTTTCTTTTATTTCCTCTTTTCTATTTCTATTTTCTGTAGTTTGTTTTGATTTAGTTTTAGACACTAAATCATTTTTTATAAATCCTGAGAATAATTGTGGACATTAACTGAATTATTACAGAGGCCCTCAACTATTTTCAGAATTGTTGGAGCATTTAAAAATATTAATAGTATTTAAATGCCCCAATTCAAATACAATATGGTTTAATCAAAAATCCAAAAATGTCTTGGAAAAATATCCATCATCTCTGGATGTGGTTTTCACCCTTTTCCAGTAATCATGAACATTTTTGCAAACCAATTTGGGTTCTTTGAAAATATTTTGAAGTTGAACCTATTTTCAATGCTTTGGTGCTAGGGCTTGGTCATCCCCATTTCAAATTTCATAAAATTTAAACATGTTGCATGGATGCTAAAGCAAAAACAAACAAGGGCTGATCTGGGGCTGTGACAGGATAACAGCATGAAACAAACATATATCTATGTAGTATGGTCACTGTATGGTCTTATATCATTCTAGTTTATGTTGCCAAATCAAGATAGATACAGTTCGAATCATATCTATTTAAGACAAAGCAGCATAGACAGAATATAAGTGTGGGAAACTACACAGCAATAACAACACTTGTAATGTGCATGGCATGAGAACATAACTATTTATTCAATTGAAACTGAAATCAACATAGAGCAAGTTACAACAGCAAACAACCAAACACGTTGAAGAAACAGGTTTAAAACATACCTGTTGCGCCATTGGAGTTTCAATTGCATCCTTCAAATTTGAAATTGGTTGGTATCAGTAAATACAGTGATGCAAGAGCAAAGTAGTATGACCCATAGCTACAGAACCTGACCTGAGAACAATTCTTCTTCTGCTTTAAGCGTTGACTTTGGGTTTGGAGTGGTATTCCTCGTGATTTGGGCACTGCAGTTGCCTTACTAACTGCTCATGTGTTGGGTGCTCTGTGGTGGAGACGCTGCTGTGTCAACGGGAACTGGGTGTCTATCTGCTGGGGTTGGGGTTAGAAGGGGTGTAGCTGGTTCTCTGTCAAACTGGGTAGGGGTACAATATGCATGAGTGTGGTTTATGTGTGATGGGTCTGATTCTTGGGCAAGTAAAACCGTGGTTCTATCTGCATCGACAGGTAGCACGATCTTTTCTGAAGACCGTGTTTTTACTCCCACAGATACTGCCATCACTCCCTCCAATTGAAATGGCTGATAAACAAGAACAGTAATTGAATGTACATACATTGTAAGATAGACTGGTGCAATGGATAGTAGGGAAGAAAACAGGGCATGAAATAATTCACATTTATGTTGTCTAAGCAAATAGAATAGTAGGACATAATTTCCCATATATGATGGCTAATTAAACATGATAGCATGACACAATTTCACATGTATGATGGCTAACTAAACAGGATAGAATGACATACTTCAAAATATGATGACTATGTAAACAGGATGACATGATATAACTATACGATGTGTCTATTAAAGTGGTTGGCATGCCATAAATCACAAACATGCCGTCGATAGAAACTTGATGGCATGATATAATTCACGGATGGAATGACATAATTTAAAATATGATGACTATGTAAACAGGATGAGATGATATAACTCTATTATGTCTTTAGAAAATGGGTTGGCATGCCATAATTCAGATACATGCTGTCTATGTAAACATCATGGCATGACATAATTCAAATATATGATTTATATACTAAGGAAGTGAGCAGAGGGCAATTGCATATATGATGTGTCAACTAAGGAGATGGCATTCAATATTGTGTATATGATGTAAAAACTAAGCACTGCAATACAACATATGCATTATATGAGTAATATAACCCTGCCAAGTTTGAGCATACACCTCAGGGGGATAATAGGACTAGTCATCTGCCTCTGAATCCTCCTCTGAAGAGCTATCTGTAACCAGCAAGATATCTTCTTCAGCAGGTAGCATTGTCTGCTCTGAAGACCTTGTTTTCACTCCAGATTTCTCCATCACCAATTCAAATGGCCGATGCACAGGAAGAGCAGTTTAATATACAAACATTGTCAACAAAAGCAATGAGAAATACAAAAAAAGGACGGCATGATATAATTGACATATATGACGCTTGCCTAAACAGCATGGCATTGCATAATTCACATACATAATGCCTTGCAACAAGATAACATTGCATCATTCACATATATAATGTCTTGCAATAAGATGGCATTGCATAATTCACATATATGGTAATTAGACACTAAACAGGTGGCATTCACACAAAGCATGTCTAAACTAAGCAAATGACATAGCAATGCAAGATACCATACGCACAATATGAGTAACATAACCCTGCCAAGTTAGGGCATGCACCTCAGGGGGGAAATATGACTGGTCATCTGTCTCTGAATCCTCCTCTGAGGAGCTATCGGTAACTAGCAAGACATGCGCTTCGTCAGATAGCATTGTCTGCTCTGAAGACCTTGTTTCCACTCCAGATTTTTCCATGACCGTGCCAAATGGCTGATGCACAGGAAGAGTAATTGAATGTACTAAAATTGTTGACAAATTTAACACATAATAAAAAAATGATGGCATGATATAATTCACATATAAGATGACTGGCTAACCAGGGTGGCATTGCAAAATTCACATATATGATGCCTGGCTAGACAAGATGGCATTGCATGATTCACATATACGATAAAGAAACTAAACAGATGGCATTGACACAAAGCATGTCTAAACTAAGCAGATGACATCTTTAATGTATACAGTAAGCAATGCAAGGCACCATATGCATGATATTACCAACATTAGCATGCCAAGTTAGAGCGAAGACCTCATGGGGTAAATAGGAGTGGTCTTCTCCTTCTGAATCCCCCTCAGAACAGTTATCTTCCTCTTGATTACGATCCGAAATGGGTGGAGGGGGGCTGCCTTTGCGCCCACCATGGAACGACGTCTGCATGAAATTTTATTGCCACGCAAGGCTCGTATCTTTTGCTCTACATGATCAGTTCCATTGTGTACAATAACTGGCATGCATAGGAATAAAACATAGTCAGATTATGTAAGGAGTGCATGCACAAATCCAGAGTGATGGTAGCAAACTATGGATAGACCCAAAACCAATGATAGCAGGCAGATAATAGCTTTAGTTAAAAAAATACAGATAATGGATCCTTTAATGTTTGTTTGCACCCAACATGAAACTCATAGTAGACACCGGAGATTAACCAGATAGTAGACAGATAGTACTGATTGCTGCCCCAATATGTACCCCACAACCATTTAAATACTCAAGTTTCAGCATTAGTTTGGACCTGACTCGGAGTCTAATAGGTGAACACGACGATAATGTAGCATGTCATCATATTAAGCGACGCATAACGTAAGCAGACACGGAAGAGTGCGACCTCTCTTACGGACTCGTGTAGTCCTCATAACCCACAAGTATAGGGGATCGCAACAGCTTTCGAGGGTAGAGTATTCAACCCAAATTTATAGATTCGACACAAGGGGTGCCAAAGAATATTCTTGAGTATTAGTAGTTGAGTTGTCAATTCAACCACACCTGGATAACTTAGTATTTGCAGCAAAGTATTTAGTAGCAAAGGTGGTATGATAGTAATGGTAATAGTAGCAACAGTAAAGATAAATGTTTTTGGGTTTTTGTAGTAGTTGTAACAGTAGCAACGGAAAAGTAAATAAGCGAAGAACAATATATGAAAAGCTCGTAGGCAATGGATCAGTGATGGATAATTATGCCGGATACTATTCCTGATGAAATAGTTATAACATAGGGTGATATAGAACTAGCTCCAGTTCATCAATGTAATGTAGGCATGTATTCCGTAAATAGTCACACGTGCTTATGGAAAAGAACTTGCATGACATCTTTTGTCCTACCCTCCCGTGGCAGCGGGGTCCTAGTGGAAACTAAGGGATATTAAGGCCTCCTTTTAATAGAGAACCAGACCAAAGCATTAACACATGGTGAATACATGAACTTCTCAAACTACGGTCATCACCGAGAAGTATCCCGATTATTGTCACTTCGGGGTTGTCGGATCCTAACACATAATAGGTGATTATAGACTTTCAAGATAGGATCAATAACACACACATATTGATGAAAACATAACAGGTTCAGATCAGAAATCATGGCACTCGGGCCCTAGTGACAAGCATTAAGCATAGCAAAGTCATAGCAACATCAATCTCAGAACATAGTGGATACTAGGGATCAAACCCTAAAAAAACTAACTTGATTACATGGTAAATCTCATCCAACCCATCACCGTCCAGCAAGCCTACGATGGAATTACTCACACACGGTGGTGAGCATCATGAAATCGGTGATGGAGGATGGTTGATGATGATGACGTTGACGAATCCCCCTCTCCGGAGCCCCGAACGGACTCCAGATCAGCCCTCCTGAGAGAGTTAGGGCTTGGCGGCGGCTCCGTGTCGTAAAACGCGATGAAACTTTCTCTCTAATTTTTTTCTCCGCGAGACGGTATATATGGAGTTGGAGTTGAGGTCGGAGGAGGTCCGGGGGGCCCACGAGATAGGGGGCGTGCCCTAGGGGGCGCCCCCTCTCTTGTGGACAGGCCTTGGGCCCCCCTGGCCCTGATTCTTTCGCCAAAAATTCTTATTAATTCTGAAAAGTCCCTCCGTGGATTTGCAGGTCATTCCGAGAACTTTTCTTTTCTACACATAAAACAACATCATGGTAGTTCTGCTGAAAACAACGTTAGTCCGGGTTAGTTTCATTCAAATCATGCAAGTTAGAGTCCAAAACAAGGGCAAAAGTGTTTGGAAAAGTATATATGTTGGAGACGTATCAACTCCCCCAATCTTAAACCTTTTCTTGTCCTCAAGCAATTCAGTTGATAAACTGAAAGTGAAAAATGAAAAACTTTTACAAACTCTGTTTGCTCTTGTTGTTGTAAACATGCAAAGCCAGCTTTCAAGTTTCAGCAAATATTATGAACTAACCATACTCACAGTAACACAAAGGTCTCACAATTACTCATATCAATAGCATAATCAGCTAGCGAGCCATAATAATAAAACTCGGATGACAACACTTTCTCAAAATAATCATAACATGATATAACAAAATGGTATCTCGCTAGCACTTTCTGAGACCGCAAAACATAAATGCAGAGCACCTTTAAAGATCAAGGACTGACTAAACATTGTAATTCATGGTAAAAGAGATCCAGTCAAGTCATACCCAATATAAACCAATAATAATGAATGCAAATGACAGTGTGCTCTCCAGCGGGTGCTTTTAATAAGAAGGGTGATGACTCAACATAAAAGTAAATAGATAGGCCCTTCGTAGAGGGAAGCAGGGATTTGTAGAGGTGCCAGAGCTCGATTATAAATAGAGATTGAATAACATTTTGAGCGGCATACTTTTGCTATCAACGCAACACCTATGAGATGGCTGTATCTTCCACACTAAATGCATTATAGGCAGTTCCCAAACAGAATGGTAAAGGTTTATACTCCCCCAATCACCAACAAGCATCAATCCATGGCTTGCTCGAAACAATGAGTGCCTCGAACATACAACAGCCCTGGGGGAGTTTTGTTTAATTATTTTGATTTGCTTTGGTATTTTTGGATCATGGGACTGGGCATCCCGGTTACCGACCCTTTCTCGTGAATGAGGAGCGGTGTCCACTCCTCTGAGAATAACACACCTAGCATGGAAGATATAGGCAGCCCTAGTTGTTACATGAGCTGCTCGAGCATACAAAATAGAATTTCATTTGAAGGTTTGGAGTTTGGAATATACAAATTTACTTGGAATGGCAGGTAGATACCGCATATAGGAAGGTATAGTGGACTCATATGGAACAACTTTGGGGTTTAAGGAGTTTGGATGCACACTACAACAAACACCCCCATATACCAACACATATCTAGCAACGAACTATAGCATGCGTTGTCGTTGGTTTAACCCTCCCACCTTCCCACGAGCCACGAAGGCTTCTGACCAGTATCCACCACCACCGCCACCTCCTCCACCTAATATGCATCTAAGGATGAAAGGAAGAAAAAATCCTCTCCGCCAGCTCTCTCCCGATTCCTCTCTCTCCGCCACCACTGATTCTAGGAAGGTCCGGCGCTCCCCTTCACTGCTGAATCCTGGTTAGGATCCCTCTTACTGTTCTCCTCTAACCAGCCGCCTCCGCGACGCCCTTCGCACCCCTGCCCACGCCCCCGCAGAAACCCTAGTCATGACGGGTCGCCGATGCAGCTTTGGCGCCTCCGGTTTGTCGGCCCACCACCCCGCGTCTCTGCACGAGTGGCTATCAGATCGGGCTCGATGGTGCTGCGCTGCCTTGGTTACCTCGACTCCAACGCCGACGGTTCAGTAAGGCACTGATCCCCTCTGCTCTTACCCTCGCTGGTGTTTGGTGTGGCTTGGCCATGATGCTAGGGCTGTTTCTTTTCCAGCAATCTCGACAATGATCTATGCTGCCTTGATCACTCGCCTGATCTATTGCATCCATGCCGCTCCATGGTCTGAGTTATCTACTGCAATTGTGTGCGCACTGAAATACCAGGATGTAAGTACTTCTTAGGTATTCTGTAGCTTCTGTTTTTTGCTAATTTATGACGGCCTTTTGCTAATAACAACTTGATGACATGGCACACACATTCTGATATATTCTATAACTTCTGGTTTTTTTTCTGAGATTGCATTATGTAACTTCTTCACTATGCTTGGTACATAAATTTTTATCTTTTATATTTACGCCACAAAACTCTGCAGCTCTAAGTAATACTAATAGTGCCTTACAATTTTGATAGCTGTTATTTGGGACTGATTGCCAGTATACAATTTTTTTGCTTCTTTGCACCGTTATCTTATTTGAGTTTCCTAACATATAGGAAAACCCCGATTTGTTATCTTCAATTCGTAGTTGGGACTTCATTTATGCTGAGTACGATGTAGCAGGTGCCTTTGTTTACATACTTTAATTCCTTATAGTAGCACTTGCTTACACAAACTGGGCATGCTAAACTTAAGTTGAAAGTTTTCAACCTTTGGGATAAATACATGTTTAACGTTCCATATGTGTGGTTTGTTATTAACTGCATTGTTTTATTAGCTGGTTGGTCTTAGTTCTGAAAGGCATCCTCCTTCCAGAGCCAAATTTCTTTAATTTTAGAAGAAACAAAATATTTAGTCAATATGCATATAAATCTTGATCTCGGCATCTTCATTTCACCTTAATATTGTGCTTTCATAATTACATATGCAAGCTGAGTTTTTTATCTGTTCAATTGCAAAGGAGAACTCACATTGCGTCCAAGTCAATATGAGAAAAGAACTAGGGATTGCAGATGATGTTAAGGTGGTCATTTTTTACTTTTGAGGACAGGTGGGATATTAACTAAGCTGGGCATTCTGTTTTCTTATGTGTGGATGCTTTACTTCTTTTTTTAGTCTAACTGATGGCAGCTAATTGCATGTCTCTGAACTTGCTTCATGCAATTCTCTGGATTTTAACTTCAAGAACGTCTGATTTCCTGAATTCTGTGTACATATTTGCATTTTTTGACCAGCCATCTACCAATCGTCGCCCGATCTAAAGCTGCACAAATGATACGCCACCATATAGATAAGCTTCTCTTGCCATACATTGACATGTTTGCCCCTGGTTTAGTGAATGTGAAACAAGAATTGAACTTGACGCCACTGAAAGTTAAATTAAATATATCCATCTAGCATAACCATGAACATCAAGTGTTCAAGAAAAAATATGCTTATATGTAATTTCTGTTTTTCCATCCTATACCAATGATCAATGTTGTAATATACTTACTGTACAGTTTTAAATTTATAATAGACTATACACATGTTTTTGTTTTCAAATAACTATGATAGAAATCAGTATCCAGTATGTGGTTCCACAAAGGCAAGTTTATACTGTTCTGCACTTACTATGATAGAAATGATCTAAATCTCTAAATAACAATAAGTGTGCGAAGTATTTAGTGTGACAGGTACAGAACCATAAAAACAGATGAATTGCCAAAATGATAGTAGTACAAATCATCAGTGAAGTTATTCTGATTTAGCAAATCAAACGTACCTGAATATGCAATTTGCAAGACTAGATGTCAAGCCAACAACAAGCTCTTCTACTTCTATGTAATGTGACCAACCTAGCTTGGTAACGTTTCTAATGCTACATTAGATATATATGATCAGTTGATCTGGCCACTCAAAAATGCCAAAAGTAATTGTCATGCAGCTAGATTAGTTATTACAATGCCTTCAGCCTTTGTATGTTCCCCCTCTTTTTTTTAATTGCATTTTATATTAGCCAGATTTTTTTTCTGTAATGGTATGTTACTCATGTCAGTTTTTATTTGATGTAGATTGCCAAGATAAATAGATGATGCATGGCTAAGTGGTTCTAGCAAGGCGGAGAACGGGAGTCAGACTACAACCAAGATAGTTTTACGTTTATTTTTTAGAATGTCATTTTCATGGTCATTGTATAGAAATGATGTGATGTCATTTTCAGGGTCAATGTAAGGAAAATGATGTGTTTACTCTTTGGATTTTGTTCCATGTAATGCAACCAATTAGATTCAATATATGAGCTATTCCTATTTACTGATTTGTTACTCTTGTGCACCATCACTATTAACCCAATAATTGTTGTTGGTAATATATAAAATATTGGTAATTGTTCATGCTGTGCATTAGCGCTTGCAATAATATGTTTATGTCTGTCCCAAATTAGTTTTGGTTATCCAGCAACGCATATGAAGCGTTGTTCTGTTGTAATTATATGTGTTGGAGCTTTGCAACACTTATTCACGTTGATTACCAACGCAATTTTATGTGTTGTTGTAGGCCCTTGCAACGCCACCAACGGCAACGCATATACATTCGTTGGTGTAGACCTCAGCAACGCTTATATGGACATTCGACAACACATCGATGCGTTGCTAAAGGGGGGTTCTTGTTGTAGTGGCACAAGTAGTATTCCCGCTTAGTACAGGTGAAGGCTAGCAAAAGACTGGGAAGCGGCCAACTGAGAGAGTGAGAACAGTCGTAAGCATGCATTAAAATTAATTCACACCAGGTACAAGCATGAGTAGGATATAATCCACCATGAACATAAATGTCGTGAAGGCTGCGTTGATTTGATTCAACTACATGCGTGAACATGTGCCAAGTCGAGTCACTCAATTCATTTAAAGGAGGATACCATCCCATCATACCACATCATAATCATTCTAATAGCATGTTGGCACGCAAGGTAAACCATTATAACTCATAGCTGATTAAGCATGGCACAAGTAACTATAATCTCTAAATGTCATTGCAAATATGTTTACTTCATAATAGCTGACTCAAGAACGATGAATCATCATATTTACAAAAACAAGAGAGGTCGAGTTCATACCAGCTTTTCTCATCCCAATAAGCCCATCATATATCATCATTATTGCCTTTCACTCACACGACCCAACGACGTGTATAATAATAAGAGTGTACGTGCATTGGACTAAGCTGGAATCTGCAAGCATTCAACTCAAGAGAGAAGACAAATAATATGGGCTCTAATTAAATAAACAATCATGCATATGAGAGCCACTAAGCATTTTCAATAAGGTCTTCTCGACCCCCAAAGGAAAGAAAAGAAAATAAAACTATTTACATGGGAAAGCACCCAACAAGTAAAAGAAGAATAAGAAATATTTTTGGGTTTTCATTTTAATTTCTACTACAAGCAAGGAAATTAAACTAACTAATTTTTTTGTTTTTTCTCAAGGTTTATCAAACACACAAGAAGAAGACTAGAAAAAAAGAAATTTAAACTAGCATGGATAATACAATGAAAGAGTATGAGCACCGACGACTAGTGTGTGAACATGAATGTAAAGTCGGTGAGAAATATGTACTCCCCCAAGCTTAGGCTTTTGGCCTAAGTTGGTTTAATACCAAGGACCGCCTGGCTGATATCCATAAGTGAACTGGGATTGTACTGAGATGTAGAGGCAACAGCCTCCTGGGCAGCAGCGTGTTGGCGAGCTGCCTCCATTCCCCTCTCATATTCAGTGGCTTCTTCCCTGGTGACAACATATCTTCCTCTTGATTGAAAACCAAAAAGGTAGGGAGTAGGGAGAGTGACAGGGATGACGTTGCGTCTGTCATAGATTAGTCAATAATGGAGGAATTGTACATTCCTCTCAATAAAATGATGACTAAACATAGCTTCTTTATCCAAATAAACAGGAGGCATTATCATATCTCCTTCTCGCAGGGCTATATCAAGAAAATTAGCCACACGGGTTGCATAAATTCCTCCAAAGAAATTTCCCTTTCTACTATTATTCTGCAACCTACGTGCAACAATTGCCCCCAAGTTATAACCTTTATAACCTGACACATGACTCTTGAGGACACAGAGATCAGGTGCACACATGTGAGATACCTCGTCCTTACCATTAATGCATCTACCAGTAATGTAAAGCAGGAAAATGAATGCTCCCTATGGTAGCTTGTGCTACGTCCCTAGATTCTCCCACAGTAATATTCACAAGGAAATCTCTAAATTCAGATTTGGGAGGATCATTAATATTACCCCACTGCGGGAATTTGCAAGCAGTTGTAAAATCCTCTAAGTCCATGGTGTAAGATGTATCATAAATATCAAATAGGACACTGCGAGAATTACGTGTACAACTATATTTAAACCTCCGCACAAAGGAATCAGTCAATTGAGAGTACTGAGGACACTTATCTTGTAAGAAGTCCTCCAGCTCAGCATTACGCACATACGCGTCAAATTCCTCCTTGAAGCCTGCTTCAATCATAAAATCATCGGATGGCCACTCACAGGCTCGTACACATGAATTCCTCGGCAATTCAACATCTTGCTCACGTATAGCAATCCTTGGCCCTTTCTTTGCCGAGGAACCACCTTGATACATTCTCCTAAGCATATTTCTTTTTCTGAAAATTTCTGAAAATTTAGTAACTTCAAAATAAAAGTGCATAAAACTAAACAAGATTGATAGCAACTACTCCTACAAGTGCCTAGAGCCTATATCATGCATTAAAATTACTTGGAACCTCAAAAATTTAACATGCAAGCTCAAGAACAGGGTCACCAAGACAGTGAGGATTTGCAATGAATAAAGCACTAGAACAAAAACTAATTGGACCAATGGAGGAGTCACATACCAAGCAACAATCTCCCAAAGCAGTTTTGTGAATGGAGCTTTGAGCTAAGAGATCAAAAATCGCAGCAAAATGAGCTAGAGCTCGGGCTTGAGCTGGATGGGGATTTTTTTGGGTAGAAGATGGAGTGTGTGGGTGCTGTCATAAGTGGAAGGGAGCCGCCAGGGGCCCACGAGACAGAGGGGCGCGCCCTACAGGGGGGGGGGCGCGCCCTCCTCTCTCGTGGCCTGGTGCTTGGCACTCCTGCAGAGTTTTTAGTGCCTAAAATCCTCAAATATTCCAGAAAAAATCATACTAAATTTGCAGGGCATTTGGAGCACTTTTATTTTCGGACTATTTTTTATTGCACGGATAAATCAGAAAACAGACAAATAATACTATTTTTTTTCTTTATTTATTCTAAATAACAAAAAGTAAAAAGAGGGTACAGAAGGTTGTGCCTTCTAGTTTCATCCATCTCGTGATCATCAAAATGAACCCGCTAACTAGGTTGATCAAGTCTTGTTAACAAACTCATTCCGAATAACACAGAACCAAAGAAATTTCGAATAACACTAAGTTACCTCAACGGGGATATGAAAATCCCCAATAAGAATATCATACTTTTTCTTGACAGTAGGGAGAGGAAATTCAAAACCTCCAAAAATGATAGTTGGAACTTTTTCAATAGTATTGATGCTATGAACTTGAGATTGTTTCCTTGGAAAGTGTACCGTATGATCATTACCATTAACATGAAAAGTGACATTGCCTTTGTTGCAATCAATAATAGCCCCTGCAGTATTAAGAAAAGGTCTACCAAGGATAATAGATATACTATCGTCCTCGGGAATATCAAGAATAACAAAGTCTGTTAAGATAGTGACATTTGCAACGACAACAGGCACATCCTCACAAATACTGACATGTATAGCAGTTGATTTATCAGCCATTTACAAAGATATTTCAGTAGGTTTCAACTTATTCAATTC
Source organism: Triticum dicoccoides (assembly GCF_002162155.2). NCBI lineage: Eukaryota > Viridiplantae > Streptophyta > Magnoliopsida > Poales > Poaceae > Triticum > Triticum dicoccoides. The sequence goes on from NC_041385.1 coordinate 117,771,813, forward strand.
AAGTCTATGATATAAAGAGATAGGCATAACACTAACACCGGCTCCAAGATCACATAAAGCAGTTCTAACATAATTTCTTTTAATGGACCATGGTATAGTTGGAACACCCGGATCTCCAAGTTTCTTTAGTATTCCACCCTTAAAAGTGTAATTAGCAAGCATGGTGGAAATTTCAGCTTCTGGTATCTTTCTTTTATTTGAGATGATATCTTTCATGTATTTAGCATAAGGATTTACTTTAAGCATATCAGTTAAGCACATACGTAAGAAAATAGGTCTAATCATCTCAGCAAAGCGCTCAAAATCGTCACCATCCTTTGACTTGCATGGTTTAGGAGGAAAGGGCATGGGTTTTTGAACCCATGGTTCTCTTTCCTTACCGTGATTCCTAGCAACAAAATCTCTCTTATCATAACGTTCGTTTCTTGATTGTGGGTTATCAAGATCAACAGCAGGTTCAACCTCTACATCATTGTCTTTGCTAGGTTGAGCATCCAAATGAACATCATTATTAGCATTATCATCAGGTTCATGTTCATCTCCGGATTGTGTTTCAGCATCATAGATAGAAGTATTATTGGGGTTCTCAAGTGTTTCAACATTAGGTTCACTAGAAGTTTGCAAAGTCATATCATTCTTCTTTTTCTTCTTCTTAGAAGAACTAGGAACATCTAGATTATTATTCTGAGAATCTTGTTCAATTCTTTTAGGGTGGCCTTTAGGATACAAAGGTTCCTGAGTCATTCTACCAGTTCTAGTAGCCACTCTAACAACAAAGTCATTTTTATTATTCAATTCCTCAAGCAAATCATTTTGAGCCTTGAGAACTTGCTCAGCTTGAGTAGCAACCATAGAAGCATATTTGCTAATGCACTGAAGTTCGTCTTTAACTCTAGCCAGATTATCACCTACGCGTCCTATCTCGAAAGCATTATTCTTTAACTCTCTACCAACATAAGCATTAAAACTTTCTTGTCTAGCCATAAAGTCATCAAATTCGACTAAGCAAGGGCTATGAAATTTAGTAGAGGGTAGTTCAACTTTGTCATATCTATAGAGAGAATTTATCTTTACTACCTGTGTCGGGTTATCAAGACAATGTGGTTCTTAAGGCGGTATATTCAGATCATGTATTTCTTCAATAGGTGGTAAATTCTTAACATCTTCAGCTTTAATACCTTTTTCTTTCATTGATTTCTTGGCCTCTTGCATATCTTCAGGACTGAGGAGTAAAACACCTCTCTTCTTCGGAGTGGGTTTAGGAATAGGCTCAGGAGTTGGCTCAATTGGTTTAGGAATTACTTCAGGAACTGGCTCGGGAAGAGTCCAATTATTTTCATTAGTCAACATATTATTCAATAATATTTCAGCTTCGTCGACTGTTCTTTCCCTGAAAACACAACCAGCACAACTATCCAAGTGGTCCTTAGAAGCATCGGTTAGTCCATTATAAAAGATATCAAGTATTTCGTTTTTCTTAAGATGATGATCAGGCAAAGCATAAAGCAACCGGAGAAGCCTCCCCAAGCTTGTGGGAGACTCTCTTCTTTGGTTTGCACAAAATTATATATTCCCCGCAAAGCAGCTTGTTTCTTATGAGCAGGGAAATATTTAGCAGAGAAGTAATAAATCATATCCTGGGGACTACACACAACCAGGAGCAAGAGAATTATACCAAGTCTTAGCATCACCCTTTAATGAGAATGGGAAAATCTTAAGGATATATAAATAGCGAGACTTCTCATCATGAGTAAATAGGGTGGCTATATCATTCAACTTGGTAAGATGTGCCACAACAGTTTCAGATTCAAGGCCATAAAAAGGATCAGATTCAACTAAAGTAATAATATCAGGATCAACAGAGAATTCATAATCCTTATCAATAACACAGATAGGTGAAGTAGCAAAAGTAGGATCGGGTTTCATTCTAGCATTAAGAGACTGCTGCTTCCATTTAGCTAATAATTTCTTAAGATCATTTCTATCATTGCAAGCAAGAATAGCTTCAGCAGCTTCTTTGTTCATAACATAACCCTTAGGAACAACAGGTAATACATAATCATTGGGGGAACGTTCATCATCACTATCATCAGTAGCATCTTCAATATTTTCATTCCCCCTAACTCTAGCAAGTTGTTCATCTAAAAATTCACCTAAAGGCAAAGTAGTATCACGCACAGAAGTAGTTTCATTATAAGTATCATGCAAAGCAGAGGTGGCATCATTGATAACATGCGACATATCAGAATTCATAGCAGTAGCAGGTTTAGGTGTCGCAAGCTTACTAATAACGGAAGGAGAATCTAGTGCAGAGCTAGATGGCACTTCCTTACCTCCCCTCGTAGTTGAGGGCAAAATCTTGGTCTTAGTGTCTTTCATGTTCTTTATAGTGATCAACAGATATAAATCCCAAGTGACTCAGAGAATAGAGCTATGATCCCCGACAACGGCGCCAGAAATAAGTCTTGATAACCCACAAGTACAGGGGATCGCAACAGCTTTCGAGGGTAGAGTATTCAACCCAAATTTATTGATTCGACACAAGGGGAGCCAAAGAATATTCTTGAGTATTAGCAGTTGAGTTGTCAATTCAACCACACCTAGATAACTTAGTATCTGCAGCAAAGTATTTAGTAGCAAAAGTGGTATAATAGTAATGGTAACAATAGCAACAGTAAAGATAAATGTTTTTGGATTTTTGTAGTAGTTGTAACAGTAGCAACGGAAAAGTAAATAAGCAAAGAACAATATATGAAAATCTCGTAGGCAATGGATCAGTGATGGATAATTATGCTGGATACGATTCCTCATGCAATAGTTATAACATAGGGTGATATAGAACTAGATCATGTTCATCAATGTAATGTAGGCATGTATTCCGTAAATAGTCACACGTGCTTATGGAAAAGAACTCGCATGACATCTTTTGTCCTACCCTCCCGTGGCAGCGGGGTCCTAGTGGAAACTAAGGGATATTAATGCCTCCTTTTAATAGAGAACCGGACCAAAGCATTAACACATGGTGAATACATGAACTCCTCAAACTACGGTCATAACTGAGAAGTATCCCGATTATTGTCACTTCGGGGTTGTCGGATCATAACACATAATAGGTGACTATAGACTTGCAAGATAGGATCAAGAACACACATATATTGATGAAAACATAATAGGTTCAGATCTGAAATCATGGCACTCGGGCCCTAGTGACAAGCATTAAGCATAGAAAAGTCACAGCAACATCAATCTCAGAACATAGTGGATACTAGGGATCAAACCCTAACAAAACTAACTTGATTACATGGTAAATCTCATCCAACCCATCACCGTCCAGCAAGCCTACGATGGAATTACTCACACACGGCGGTGACCATCATGAAATTGGTGATGGAGGATGGTTGATGATGACGACGGCGATGAATCCCCCTCTCCGGAGTCTCGAACAGACTCCAGATCAGCCCTCCCGAGAGAGATTAGGGCTTGGCGGCGGCTCCGTGTCATAAAACGCGATGAAACTTTCTCTCTGATTTTTTTCTCCGCGAGACGGTATATATGGAGTTGGAGTTGAGGTCGGAGGAGGTCCGGGGGGCCCACAAGATAGGGGGGCGCCCAAGGGGGGGGGCGCCCCCCTTTCTCGTGGACAGGCCTTGGGCCCCCTGGCCCTGATTCTTTTGCCAAAAATTCTTATTAATTCTAAAAAGTCCCTCCGTGGATTTGCAGGTCATTCCGAGAACTTTTCTTTTCTACACATAAAACAACATCATGGTAGTTCTGCTGAAAACAGCGTTAGTCCGGGTTAGTTTCATTCAAATCATGCAAGTTAGAGTCCAAAACAAGGGCAAAAGTGTTTGGAAAAGTAGATACGTTGGAGACGTATCAAGTCCTCTAGGTCATCTACTCAGTTCATGATGGTAATGCAGTTGGCGTGGCTGCCAGCGACGGGGAAGAAGATCTGAGGCGGCGAAAGACAGTCTGGAGAGTGGATCCCTGTTGTGGTGAACCCTTCCGTCGTTGGAGCAGCTGAGCTGGGGTGGAACACAGCGCCGCAGGAGCAGGACAAACCACACAAGGTTTTCTTTGACACATATCTGTAACAGAAGTAAATGAGTAAGGGCTTGTCTGAATTTGAGGATTCTAACAATGCAGCAATAGGAAATAGACAGTAATAGGATAGGAATGCATGTGCAAAACAGAGAATTTAAAAACACTTGATTTCTGCCAATCTGGGTGTTTGATTCACAACAATTGGAAGATCACAGGATGCAAAAAAGCATGGTGAGATTAAGTTAAACCACAAGAAAATGTACAGTTATAATGCTATTATGCTACTATCTCTTAGTCTTGTGCTTGATGAATAGGAATATGAAAAGGAGGAGAAGTGGAAATTAGAATTCCTACGGTTTTTCTTTCAAGGAGACACTAAAGGAACAAATCCTACAGTTTTCCTTTGCTCCATTCCTTTGCACCAAATTCATGAAAAGTAGTACCATAGGAAACTTTCCAATTCCTATGTTTTTCATTCACTTCTCCTTTCAAGCACTGGCGATTCTAGTAGGCAGGCTTGAGCAAGGAAAATCCTACACTAAAAAAATGTTTTTGTGCTACTTCTATTACTTTGGACACAGGCCACTGCCATACTAGCTCAACTCCCAGGCCCATCGACAAATGCACAACTCAAACACGCAGAGAAAAATAATGATGGCGTTCAAGAGAGTCCATTACGAATAGCTAAGTTGCCAGGTACCTCACTGCTTGTCATATAGTAGGATAAAATAATCGTATTTCCCGTTACTATGAGTGCTTAGTGGACAATATATGTAACATGTAGAGTAAAAAAGAGATGCAACAAGTGTACAACCTCTTTGGCGAAGCCATGTCGATCTAAGGGTGATTGGGTTGGCCTGTGAGGATGCTCCGGCTGACTTGGCTGTCGGAGGAGGGGAAGAAGATCTTAGGCGTATGGAGATGGAGCCCGAGGTACTGCTCCACTGTGATGGAGGGTTTCATCGTTGGAGCAGCTCCAGTGAGTTGTACGACGCCGAGGCTGAAGCAGGACAAGAGAGACAACGAACAACGTTAACCTGAGTGGAATTATAATAGCATCTCCAATACATGACGTAAAATACATAACCACAAAGTGCTAGATGTAAAATACATCAGCCGCTCATCTCTGAACTTAACTGTCGAAAATGAACTTAACTGTCGAAACTAAACCTAACTGTCGAAACTGAATTTTGCTGTCGGAAGTGAATTTTGATGTCGAAACTGAACGCACTAGCAAGGTGAGGCTACACGTCGGTCGACTGACCTTTTCATCTCTGGTCAGTCGATTTTGCAGCCGTTGGATACGAAATCAAGGGCCTGTGGTTCATCTCCAACCTCCACCCCCCTGAGCCGCCAGCCACCACCGGCCAAACAGCAGCCCCCGCGGCCCGCGGCCCGCAGTGCGCCGCCCCGCCCGCCCCGAAAACACTCCCCACCGCCGGTC
>NC_041385.1:117777451-117794058 GCF_002162155.2 Triticum dicoccoides
GACGAGCTTTTTCTCCGGCGATCCCCACGCCACCGCCCCGCCACCGCTGGCGACCACCGCCCCCATCCTAAACCCTAAGATAGATAGTGGGGTACCTCTCCGGCGAGCCCCCCTCCCTGCTACGGCTGGTTCTTCCTTCACCCTGGTGAGCCCACCCCTTGAAAATCGACTGACCCAAAAGTCGATTCAGTCAACTGAAGTGTAGCCAAATTGGAGCAGCATCGCAAGCAAGAGCAAGAGCGAGAGCAGCAACGCGAGCAAGAGCAATAGCAAGAGCAGACCAAGTAGGGGACCGAGAGCAAGAGCAGAGCAGCAGCGCGAGCGAGAGCTAAAGCAGCAGCAGCTCCTACTGATGTGGACGTTGCCGCCGAGGGAGCGACGCCATGGAGGAAGTGGCCGGCGATGCCACCATGGATGGAGCCGCGCTGTGTCAGCTCGCGACCGAGCTCCGGCAGCACCGTGAGATCGAATCAAGAAGAAAATGCGGTGATTAGTGTACAACCTCTTTGGTGGCGCCGATTAGGCTGCGGCTTCATCCGAGGAAACGGTGATGATGATGCTCTTCCGGTGGTGCAGGTGAAGACGGCGGTGTGGGAATGGAGGTGGCGCGAAAGACGAGGGGAATGTCGGGGCAACTCCTTGGAGGTGGAGGATGGGGTGGCTGAACCGGCGGGACGATGAGATCGACGACGGATCCTCATCCGGTACGGTGGATGAGGGACGTCGAGGTGTTGTTGTGGACGACGTCGTCGGGGAAGAGGCTCCGGCTGGGTCACGGACGGAGCAGGGTGTGGGGTTTCATCGCGGGTTTTCACGGCCTCGGTGTACGAATGGGTGGGCGGATGGGATGGCAGTGGGGAACCATGGCTTAGAGACGCGCTTGTCTGAAATGTGGGGTATGTTACGAAAGTACCCCCCACCGAATTGATGCGGTTATTTCGGTTCAGGGGTACCACGGGCATTTCGCATGTCTAGATTTCACAGGAAGTGGGAGTTTTCGCGCGCGTTGTAATTTCGGAATAGCAAGGCGCGGGTTGAGATGGAGGGAGTTGTCGGAGCACAACGAGACAAAGATATATCTTATATATTTCGGGCTAACAAGGCATGGGTTAAAGAGGCGGGAGTTTCGCAGCATGATAGAAAGAGACGCTCGCTTAAATTTTCGGCATAACAAGGCGTGGCTTGAAATTTCGAAAGAACAAGCTTAACGTGTACCAAAAAAAAGATAATTTGCACCTCAAGACGCACAACACACACACAAACACCATTTAGACTAGAGTAAGGTGCACGTGCATTGCACGCATGAGATTTGGCAACCAAATTATGAATAGATACCACATTATAGCATGCAAGCTTTGAGTCATATATGCATGATGTAGATGTTCATTTAATTCTTATAGTTCATTTCTTTCAAAATCATCTAGTTTTTATAAGAAAGGTAATCTATTTTAATATTCATGGAATTGTGTGTTGTAAGACATAAAGTAAAAACAAATAATGGCAAATCATGTAGAAAAACATTTGGGCAATTCTGATACGGAAGATTCTAGAACAAATAAGAAGTGATTGTGTTTTGATGTTTGTGCATTATGCTTAAGTTCAACCATCGAGTCTTCTAGATTATACATGTGGTGAAATCTGGTGGAATCTAGATGATATCCAACGGCCAATAGTGCTCAAATTTGCCATCTTTGGACCATCGGATTTGCCTCATCCAACGACCATCTTTCAAAGTCAAAGTTACCCGCACACAATATAAAAATATATAATATATAATATATATAGGGGTATAGATATAGATATGTGACGCGAAAGCCGCCCATCATCTCTAATTAGAATAGTGTGTCCATGCACGGATACGACGTCGCCAAATGATGTTTGCCATCGGTATCTCAAATTCAAATTAGTCTGACCTTGTTCAATGTGTATACATTACAACATGCTCGTTTCCAAACCACACCGCAGATCTCCGTTATATTCATGCATGCATGGGTTTCAAACATCAGGATCTCTTATTCAAATATTTGAATTCAACTTTACATTGATTATGACCTCACCTATTCTTTTACACCCACACAGTAGTCTTCTCTTTATAATTGTACCTCTAACTTTCTCTCGTGCATGCATGCACACACACTACCAGTCGGCATTATTTATCGCACGCATGCAATCTTTTTCTTCAGGTCGGTCTCCCATAAAGGCACACACCCACACACATCCCCCTCTCCATCATACCGGGCATTCTTTATCTCTCACGCGTGCATGCGCAACGATCGATGTTCCTCTATGTATGTGTGTATAAAGCTAGGTCTTTCATAGTTTTCCACACAAACCGATCAATTGATATATCCAGTGAGCTCTCACCCTCTTTCCCACGTCCACATCGATCAATCTATACCTCTCTATATAGGATTAACATAAATAGCTAATGCACCCACATTAATTATATATCCAATGTCCCCCTCTCAACATCCATGCCTTCCGCTTCATCTCTCAGACGCGTGCAGAATGGCGTAGACAGGGGGAAGTAAGGGCCCTGCCCCCCCCCCCCTAACATCACTATATATCGAGGATAATATGAATGTGATCATTAGACAATTGCTGCTAAAAAGGTTTAATTTCATGAACTGACCCTCCTCGTAAAGGATTAGCAATGCTTGGCCCCCTAGCTCATTTATTTTTCATGGCTCCGCCACTGCATGCAACAGCGCACGTGTTCGCCCCCTCTCTCTAAATATCAATCTCGCACTTGTGCATTCCTTCATAGTCTCCCTCCACTCGGCCCCTCGCACCATCTTCTAGCCCCCCACCGGATTTTGCCACATGTACAATCTAGCAGACTCCATGGTTGAACTTAAGCATAATGCACAAACCTCAAAACAACAGTGGTTCTCTTTTGTTCTAGAATCTTCCATATCATAACTGCCCAAACTTTTTTTCTAGTTGAATTGCCATTATTTGTTTTTACTTTATGCTTTACAACGCACAATTCCATGAATCATAAAATAGATTAAGGGCTTCTTTGATTCAAAGGATTCTCAAAGGAATTTTGGAGGATTATAATCATTAGGAATTTTTCCTATCTTGGTTGTTTGATTCGTAGGATTGTAAACCATAGGAATTTTTCCATATGATTCATTTGCACTAGATTTCATAGGAAACATCCCATCCACTCAAACCTCTTTGAAAGAATTCTGCGTTTTTCTATGCACAATCAAACACTCGTACAGTCCTGTTGGATTCAAGATGACATTCCACTATAATCCCATGTTTTTCCTATTCATGCGTTCTTAGCTTTTTTATAAAAACTAATTGATTTTGAATGAGATGAACTATAAGAATTAAACGAAGGGCTACATCAGGCATATATGACTCAGAGCTTACATGCTACAGTGTGGTATTTATTCATAATTTGGTTGCAAAATCGGATGCGTGCAACGCACGTGTACCTTACTAGTACTTCAAGTATGTGCTGAACACGTAAATTAGAATACCAATGGCACGCTACACAGTGTCTCTCTTACAGTTCATGAAGCCATGTGGCACATGTGGAGGCGTTGTCGCGACCTCCTTGTGTGGATTGATCACAGTGACGTGCTGCTGGTTCTAGAAGAATGTACTCGTCCTCCCTGAGCCATACTGGCGGTACATGCACGAAGCGAAGATGTGCACGCACGCCACGCACGCACTCATTCCCTCGCACGCACACGTGAGTAGACGGGCGGACGCAATTTTGTACCAAGATCCACCCCATGTGATAATTTGACGCGTGTAAAGTCGTTCACTTCATTGATGGTCAATTAATAAAGCGCATGCAAATTGAGTGGACGTGAGGGCGGAAGAAAGACATTATTACTCCACTGCGCGCATGCGAGTAGTTAAATCGTGGGTTGCTAGTAGTACTTTCATTGGTCTCCTTCATATTTTGTGCCAATTTTTGACAGTAACATAATATTTACGCATTTGAGCAGTGTAGTACTTGAAATTTATGTTCCGCTAAACTCATCGGGAGCCGTTTCGGGCCTCGAAACCAAAACCATCAATTAATCTTTACCTTGTTCCCATCACATTTGAAAGCCTGCTCACACCTACTAGTACGTACCAAACCTGAACGTGTTCCCGCTATGCAGGTATTAGTACTACTAGTGCTAGTACTTAGGTTATAAAAAGGGGAACTACCTAACCAAAAATTACTCTACCTTTCCTCCTCATAAGTGTTTCTTCTTCGTCCGTCGTTGCCATGGCCGGTGAGCAGAGATCTAGGTCGAGAACTACTCGTAACAAGGGAGCGGCAACCAAGGCTGTGGAAAAAAAGAGGGCTCGCCGCCATGCAGAGAACTCGAAAGATCTCTCACGGGCAGGCGATGGCTCCCAGGAGCGCCCTAGCCGCGGAGGTGAACATGCCGAGCCGGCGGAGCTGGAGTCGTTATCCCTCGACGGCATGCCCAATCAGCTCAATAAGCACCTCAAGAAGCAGAAGGAGTTCATCCAAGGCTTGACGGTTTTGCTGAAGGAGAGCCTCGACGACATGCCTGCTGAGCTCAATCAACAGGGGGACTTGACCGCCGGCTTGGTGATGCTTCTGAAGAAGATCATTGCCTCGGAGAAGAAGGTGACCGGCGAAATCCTGCGGCTTCAGGAGGACAAGGCGAAGCTCTGCCACGAGATCGACCTGTTGAAGAAGAAGAATGCCGGCTGCAAGAAGCTGCATGAGAATAGTAGTTCCTCGATGAAGATGTTGCAGGCCCTCGTCATGGAACAGAAGGAGGAGTTGGTGAAGCTCTGCATCAAGCACCCGGCTGTTGTCAAGGTACGTAATGCGGCCGTGGAACAGATGATGAAGGCTCGCGTCGAGAAATCCCGCGTCATGGACAGAATGAAGAAGATGGCGGAGGAGGCGCGCAAGGAGATGGAGGTCGTGGAGGCGATGAAGAAGCAGTTACGACTCCGTGGCGAATTAGATCATTTGGGGTGATAATCTTCCTTCTTCTTTTGCTGCTGTGTTTCATCTTTTGCTTCGGGTGTTTTGCCGCACTTGTCACATTCTCTGCGAGGCATGAATAGAACAATGGTTTTTGTTTTCTGAGGGAATGAATAGAACAATGCTAACAATGAGATGACTAGCAAATTAGATCATTTTTATCACCATATGGCACTGGGCTGCCATGTTTCGTGCTCCTCCGTTGCAGTACTACTCCAGTTGAAAACTTGAGTATACCACACGGTTCTTTGCTCCTCCTCGATCAGGTTGTCGGCGCATTTATATGAGCAGTCAAATCACAAGGCCCCGCCTTCCAGCAGTAATGAGCCATCAAATCACAAAGGCCCTCGCCTCTCGTGAAACCGACCAAGCTAGACTTCCCCGCCCTCTAGCCTTTTAAAAAATGTATACTTTTGTACAACAGTAGTATCGATGGATTGCGCCATGGAGCAAAACTTGAAAAAAAAGGTGGTACATATAGAGAGCGCTCGTCGCCAAATTATGCATATAGTACTATTAAAAAGGCTAGTCACAATAATGGTGTCCAGCACAACCCACCCCTCAAATAAAAGTAAGCACCATGGAATTCTTTGACAAAACTAAGCACCCTAAAATTCTTTGACAACTAAACTACTGGCTATATGATGTTGGACATATATATTGTACGTACATAATGTGAAGAAACGAGTGGTAGTACTATACCAACTAAAAGATGAAATGTAAGAAATACTAGTTTGTACTTGCTGAAGAGTTAAAGTAACAAGAAGAAACATAACATAGTTCTGCTGGGGGCTCAGCATAACACACCCCTTAAATTAAATTAAGCACACCTGAAATTAAACTTTGCAACTATTCCAGTAGACACTACATTAGAACCACCATGAGCAATGACACTACCACCTTACTCGGAGTCCTCGTCCACGTCCTTGACTTCGTCCTTGTCCCTCTTCCTCTTGGCCGATACTTCTTTTCTTGAACCGCCAACTTGGCTGTTGCTCTTCATCCAACCCTTGTAGATATTGAAACAAAGGTAGCCATCCATTGTAGCGTACTGGATGTGGTCTATATCTAGTACATTCCACTACCATGCATGACGATGAAACGTGTATGGAAGTTTCTCGAGTTTACCGTACGAAGGATGAACCATGGCCCCTGCCAGGGTCAGCATTGAAGGCTGACGAGAGGACACCAGCCGATTCTTTTGGAGGTCGAAGGTGTTGCCTACAACGAGGCCTATCCGACGCAGGACTTCTTTGTCACTACCAAAGTCTACAGTAACAAATTTGACTAGGTTGCTCTCGAGGAAGTCATTAAAATCTTGGCACTCAACATCGGCATGGCATATGTGGTAGACCAAGCATAAGTCATGCACGCAAACCTGGATCACGGCGGGTTTCTTCCTCTCTTCGTCCTTTAGATCCTTCTCTCGTCCCACAACTGTGGTGTACTCAACATCTAGCCCAGCGACCCACTCATCATCTGAGTCTTCGAACATGCGTCTGAAGCGAGAAAGGCATCCTTTCACTGGCGCGGAAGAACGGGTGTAGATGATGTCGAACTCATCGCCGCTGATGGTTCTAACCTTGGACTCATCGCTGATCAGGGAGATTTGGGATGCCATGGATTTGGGAGGAGGGTTAGGATTAGTGGAACTGTCGTATTGTACTAATGTGAATGGACGGGATGACTAGGAGCGAACCGCCGTAGTATTAAAGGACGTGCGGGGACGAGTAGGAGTGAACTGCCAGCGTGCGAACGGCAGGGTAGTGGCTTTCCATTCTCCCATGATACGGGCTTCCGAGAGCCCTTGGATCGGAGATCGAACGGTTGCATGGCGTGATTCTAGACCTATGGGTGAATATCCTATCCTAGAGGGTTATTCTGTAAATTTTCAGCAACTTAGCATGCGATCGTTTGATCTCAGATCCAAGGGCTGCCAGCAGCCTGTATCATGGTCGCGCCTACCACGACCGTCGCGTCGCTTGCATGGTCGCGCCCTTGGAGATTTAACACGGTGTGTTAGGCTATTTGATGTTGGCATGTCATACATAGTCATCACTTAGTCACTCATACTACAACAAGGTTGGCTATAAGGTTGGCTATAAGTGTAATTTTTTTACTCCTCTCTATCTCTTTCTTCGTACTCCCTCCGTCCCATAATATAAGAACGTTTTTGACACTAGCTAGTGTAGTGTCAAAAACGTTCTTATATAATGGGACACAGGGAGTACTAGTACTTATTTCATTTGCCAAGGAGTGACCTCTTCCAATGAAATGGTGTTGCTAAGTTTGCTTAATTTAATTAGCTATAGACCCAAATTGTCTTTTCACCTAGGTACACGCGCTTAGCACTGTTTCTTCCTTGGGTCACCAAACTAGTCTCTCTCTTCTTGATTAACTTGCCACATCAGACTTTATGCCTATGTGGCAAGCTTAAGCACCTGTAGGAGCAAGTAAGTACAATAGTGCGCTTTACATGGCATTTTTGCATATGTGGAGGAAAGAGAGGCAAGGAAAAAGTGGAAAAGTGGGCTCTCATGCAAGAGCCAGCCTCTACTACATGGTGGGGCATTGGGAGAGGCACCTGTATGGAAGTGGTCAGGAATCGAGAGACTCACACCGGTCGTAGCGCCGCAGTTAAAATGATAATGGCAAGTCAAATCACGGGGCCCCACCTGTCTAGCAGTAACTCGCTGTCAAATCACACAGCCCTACGTTTGCAGCAGCCTACTCCCTCGTCTTCTCGCGTCTCTGTCGAACCGACTAGGTGGAACTGCCCCGCCGCCTACTGCCCAGGAAAATCCCCGCCCTCGACTTTTAAATAGTATAAAAATACTAATTTTGTATCCATGGATTGCGCCCGCGCCATGGAGCAAAGTGTCTAGAAAACGGCGGTACACATGTACGGAGTATACAGCACGCCCGTCGCGTTCGCGTCGCACCCCAGACGGTCGGTCAGTCTGGCACGCTGCTCTCCCAATGGAACACGCGTCATATTGCGTTCGCACACACATGTGGGACGGCAATTGAGAACCGACCATAGGCACACTCCCCGGCCCCGCAAGTCGGGTGACTTAATAGAAGAGGGAAACGAGCGATAGTACTAGAGAAGTGTTGTACTACGTTGGTGCCTGGACGATCCCTGCAAGACACGGAAGATCAGTTCGTCCATGCATGTGACCAGACTCCAGCAGACATGCCTGGATTGGCTATCGTCTACATATCATACAGGCTGTGTTGTACATGGTTGTAGCTGTGGTGAGAAATCTAAAAAAAGGTTTATTGTCATCTCACAAAATTATGTGTCATGTGCTTCGGATCACTGCGAGGGTTAAACAGCGACAACTGAGTTGGGCTAGTCATTGGGGGCACATGCACGAACAGTGACTACTCGGCTGCCATCTAGGTCAAGCCGGCTATGTTAATTAGGACATCTATCGATGGACCCCTTTTCTACGAGTTTATCTTTAATTTGAGCTTTGTTCCTCGTCTGGTTTGTCCGTCGGGATTCATGTTGTCTGCTTTGGGCAGTGAGGTTATGATTTCTTGTCATGTGGCATTTTTTCGTGTTATTCGTTATAATCCGGCGCTTCAGATCAAAATGACGACAACTGCGCCTCCGGGCCACGTGCATGAAGACTTCTCGACAGTCATTGACGAGGTCAAGCCGGCTCCGGTAGACAAAAGAAAACTAAGTACTACTCCACTATATAGGCAGGAGCCTCCGCGCTTGCTTGCTAGTGTTGCTCTCTTCACACTGTCTCGACCTCTCCAGATCTAAACACGACAGCGGTGGCCACACTCTCTCTCTCTCTCTCTGCTCACCACTTGTCACAGATCCAGCCGGATCCTCTCCGCTGGGGAAGGTGAGAAGGTGCAACGTTCACGCTGTCATCCTCGGCGACGGCTCTTACCCACTACTGGGCGCGTTCGGATCAACCTGTCTTGCAGTTCTCTCCCAAGCACCGCTGGTGAGGGAGGGCCTCCGACCCCTTCTTCCTCGCTTCCATAGTGTTGGCAGATCCGGCCTCCCGCCGCCCACCTAGCGACATCCCCGCGACCATCAGGTATAACTTCCTTCGAAACTGGCCTTGCTCTACTTCCCGAGCTCCTGACGTCGCTGCATTTGTAACTTTTACTATTTCTCAGGGCCCCTCGTAGATAGGATCGATCGGCTGTTAGAAAACCACCTAATTTTTTTTACGTTTAAGAGGTAAAACTAGTTCATGCACTCAAATCTAGTACTACTTGGTTCAAACAAGGAAGAAAGGGGGTGGGGTGGGGGAGGATTTGTTACCTGAATCTAGGACTTGGTCGAAAGAGGAAATAATGGGGGCGAAAAGTAGTAGAGACTGGCTATCCAACTGGTCTCTTGGTCTAATAGGGAAATAAAGGGAAACGCAGTACAAACTCAATATAAACCCGATCTATTGGTTGAAAAAGGAAAGAAAGTGGGGACTGGGGGACAAGTCAATAGAGTAAGTCCAACACTAGATTTGCTAGCCTCACACAGTATAAGGTGGCTATACCGAACAAAAATGGGACCAACCCAGATATCCTATTCTGATGTTTGTTGCCCCGAGCCACTCTTATGTAATGCCACTGGTAAAATGTAGTAGTCGCACTGTTGAAAGTAAGGACACGTTAAACCAATGTTGTTTTCAATGTAATGCCTCCAGTAATATGAATCAATGGCACTTCTTTACATGTCCTGCTAAAATTTCCCATTAAGATAAGTTGGTTCTTTCCGTTAGAAATGCAACTGTCCTGGTCCGCCTACTCTCCCGTTCCTAGAGTAATGTCGTATTTCACGGCTGTCATAGTTAATCCTAATGCCCGCACTAATATCTAGCAATGCCACTTCTTTAGCAATTGCTACTGTCCTTGTAGGATTGCCATTCAGATAAGGAACATGCTTCTTTTCATTTGATGCATGTTTCATCACTTTTTAGTCACCCTCCTTTCCACCTTTTTTGTGCAAACAGAGATATACATTTCACGCTCGATCTTAGTTGAACTGCACAAATGATATCCAAATTATAGTTGAGCATTCCAGGAGCTTCACAACCAACCTTGATGTTGCTCAATTTTATTGCAACTAATGAAGAAGAAGCTTTGTGGGTTTCGCTTTCTGATGGAAATGGAACCGGGGCTGGAGCCCTTTTCTTAAAAAAAAGTTGAAGAAGAAGCTGCTAGCTCACGGGACATTGCTTCATTTTAGGTGAACTGCACCAAAAGGTCCCATGAATTGAATCATCCATGTTGGTGACTGAAAGAGCCAGCTTCAGCATCCCAGTCTAAGCACCCCCGGCCTCCATCCTTGCGACACACGGTACACCTCGTTTGCCACCTGCTCGACCCTAGTGTCATTGAAAAAATGAAGTAATAATACAGTTAAAATAGAGTGAGTGTCATCTCTATCATTTCATTTCCAATGTAGATAAAGAAAGTGCTTCTCTTTGTTAAAGTATGTTTCTTCAACTAGTCCCATTGTTAATGTTTAAGCGTTTCTGCAAACTGGGGTGCTTAATTTTAGTTGATATGTACAAAAATAGAGATTTGAATGTCTCAAGGCGCCTCCTTGTACTACTGCTGTATACTGATGTTCATCACTGGCAGAAGGTGTATCTGGGAGACTTGGGACAATGTCCAGTATGAGGCGTACTGTATAAGGCATTGCAGGGCCCATCTCGCCCTCGCAGCATGCATACTATGATACTATCGCAATATTTTCTTCTATTTATTTTGTGTGTTTCATCAACTAGTGCCACTATAATGTAATCACGCTTTTTCATTATCTATGCAAACAGGGTTATTTAGCTGCATTTTGGTGGAACTACACAAATGTATGTATGGAACCGACATATATGCAGAGTGCGAGGTGTGCCAAGTAAAAATTACCGATGCCAACCATGCTGCATGCACGCATTGGCATCCACCACCACCAGTGGGATGTGTGGCGCTCTTTGTGGACGGATCTTTCTCGGCAGCAAATCCTCTAACCAAATAGTAGTAGCTTATATTTGGCAGTTTTCTAGGGAGTACACTTTTCTGAAAGAAGCACCAATCTATTTTTCTTTATTTGTACACCGTGTCACAACTTTGACCCAAAGGTCCAGAGCTGTTTTAGGGTGATTGGCATAGTACTCGGAGACTGATTGTAAGCATGATTTTCATTAGCTGTCACATTGATTGTAAGCTTGAGCAGGTGGAAGATTAGGTTAGTGTGAAGCTTACCTTAAACCCTACCGCCGCCGTTGAAACGAGGCGAGCATCGGGGGAACCGTGGAGAACGGCGGGGAAGCGACGTCGCGCCATCCGGCCTCCTCTAGTGATGGGAGAACGAATACTCATGTGGCTCCGGCTGGCTCTGCACCCTCACGAACGGCACACCATACTCGATCGATTCGTTATCCTCTAGGTGCTCGACCTTCGACCTGTACACCCACCACCTCCGCCTGACTGTCGCCTTGGGTGAATCTGTCTACTCCATCGCCCATAGGAGATACTCGATGAACTCGGAGGACTGCGGCATGACTGCCGCCGAGGAGTACATGTACATCGCCGTCGTCTCGCTCGTTCGCATACATTGCCACATGCCCGCACCGTCCTTGAAATCTCCCACTCATTGTCAAACCAACTAAGGATTTCCTTCAACCTGGCTAACTTTGGCTGGTCGCCGCTGGTGATTTGCC
The DNA here is from genome assembly GCF_002162155.2 of Triticum dicoccoides. NCBI lineage: Eukaryota > Viridiplantae > Streptophyta > Magnoliopsida > Poales > Poaceae > Triticum > Triticum dicoccoides. Next base: position 117,789,128 of record NC_041385.1, read on the forward strand.
TGATTCGCTGCTACATCCTCTCCATAGATGTCCTTCTGAGTGGTCCGGTGCTAGCTTTGGAAGATGGGAGGAGAGACGATGGTCTTGCAATAGAGAAGAGGGAGAGGAGAGGAGGTGGTTTTGGAATGGAGATGATGGAGAGGAGAGGAGGTGGTTTTGCAATGGAGAGAAGATCAGAAGAGGGACAGGCGAGACGGTGGTTTTGGAATGGAGATGATGGAGAGGAGAGGATGTGGTTTTGGAATGGAGATGATGGAGAGGAGAGGAGGTGGTTTTGCAATGGAGAAGATTAGAAGAGGGAGAGGTGAGACGGTGGTTTTGGAATGGAGATGATGGAGAGGAGAGGAGGTGGTTTTGCAATGGAGAAGAGGGAGAGGAGTGTGCGACAACGATTTAGGATTGGGCGAGAGGGCCGGCGCGCTGTGACTGGATCAAAATCAAAATCAATTTACCCTTCAATTAAGAAAGCGACCCCACATTACCTAGTCTCCCTTTTATTCTGGGTCATAATTGACCATGATTTTCGCACATAAAATATATGTTATACGTTGCAAAAATAATATAATTTGAAAGTACATTCAGATATGAACCAAATGATACAACTTTTGGTGACATGCATTCACATTTTGCTTGTCACATATAGTACATGGTCAAACTTTGACCCAAGATACGCAAAACAACAAAAAAATACTTCCAAGACCAGCGTCGCTCTTCCGCTCTTCTCCTCTTAAACCACCGCCGCTCCTCTCCTGTTCCAATCTAAATCCAGCACCGCTCCTCTCCTCTTCCATTTCAAAACCACCGCCCCTCCTCTCCTGTTCCAGTCCAAAACCAGCGTCGCTCCTCTCCCGTTCTAATCCAAAACTAGCGCTGCTCCTCTCCTCTTCCATTCAAAAACCACCGCCGGCGAGTGAAGGTGCTGTGGAGAAGTAGATCGATGGAGGAGTACAACCGATATGTGAGGATCGCAGACGGCGACCCTGTGAAGCTAGCTAGGATGTTGGAGATACATTCTTGGTTTGACAACAAGGACCAACTAACGGTGACGGCGACATACATGGCCAAATATCTGCTACAGAGCGAAAAGGCGACGATACTCCCGGAGGGAGTCCCGCCGGAGTACATAGAGCTGCTCCTCTGGGCCATGAAGCAAACAGATTCACTGAATCCGATCGTGAGGGAGCGGTGGTGGGAGTATCGATCCTAGATGGAGGATCAACCAGAGATTGAAGGATCGAGCATCTATAGGGTGCCGTTTGTGAGGGTGTCCTGCTAGAGCGAGCCGGTGGAGTCTCCGTTGACTTAACCCAACTACAAGAGGAGAAAAGTAGTTGGCCCGACAACGCTTCCCTGCCATCGTCTCCCTCGCCGTTCACATTGTCTCACGGGGTGGTTGTCTGCCGCCGAGGAATAGGAGGGGGCTGCCCCCCAGCCCAATAGTCGGGCAAGTTGTGAATTGTCAGGAGGAGCTTAGGGTTATCAGTATTTGCAGGTTGTGAATTGCGTATTGTGTTGTGTATTTTGAGAGTACTTTCAGATATGAATGTCTTTTGAATTTCAGATTTGCAGTATTGAGCATATGAAGAATTTTATGAATTCTAGAGATCTATTTTTAGCACTTAAAAAATGTAGTTTCGTAGGAGTATAAAAGTGCAGACGAGAAGAAACTGCAAGTTTCAGTTTCAGATAAGAAACTGCAACTTTTAGAGGCAGAGCATTTATATTAACATGGCCTTTTCAAACAGGGTTAACATCATGTTGGAAGTTTTATTCATGGTCGAAAATGGAACTACCAGCCATTTAACATCATGCTGATCAATATCAATGCATAGCACATCTTCATATGCACAGTCAAAATGCCCACACAATGTCGAGTGTGCGAAACACAGAGAAAACGAGGGACGAATATTTGGCAAGTGTTGGACGTGGTTTTGGGCTGTCCCGTCTAGGCTTTCATTTTTAACATGCGCAGCCCATGACCTCGGATGGGAGGGCCTGTTTGTATTTTCTTAGGGCTGTCATGTATCGACCGGCCTATGGACCTCCCATTCGAGGTTTTATTTTTGGCAGCTCGATTTATGTATTTTTTTTGAAGAAAACGCAGAGGTCTGTTCTATTTTTCTATATTAGAATAGGAACGCGAGGTACAACTTATGTTTCCCTTCTAACTATATTATATATATTTTAGTTATTTTATATGTTATTATATATTATTTTTATTGTCATCATATATTTAATAGATACTTACATATGTAAGAAAACAATATCCCACATCTTATTAACTTATAAAAATAATTTCTTAACAAATAAAATCCTGCATTATTTTGGCACGAAAATCCTAGTGATTGTGTACAAAAGCTTGGTAAGATTTAAGGACGAATGTAATAATATCACTTATTATTTAAATATATTTATAACAAAATGCTCAGCCCTTTTTTATTTTTTGATAACAATGCTGGCCCAACCCAACATTATAATTAGAATCAGCCCAGCAAAATCGTATGTCTAGATAAAGTGCAAATGGCCTGTAATTTTTTAGGAAATAAAATAAATGGGCCGCATGGACGCTACATTAATTGTTCACCCAGCCCAGCTAATGGCTGTAATTCAAAAAAAGATCAAATTGACTGTAAATTCTACCGCGCAAAAAAGAGACTGTAAATTCTGAAAAGATGGCTTGAATACGTGCCACATTTTTGGAGGCTGAAATGTGGGCCAATAGGTCGAAGCCAACGCAAGTCGTTGTCAATTTAGTCAACAAATGATTCTGACATGTTAGCCATTGGATTTAAATCCAACGACCGGCATCCATCTTCAATCTCTCGTCTTCTTCCTCCAGCGCCGCTGGGACCACCTCCCGCCTCCTGCTGCTAGCAGCTCTGCTTAGCACGCTTTGCTATGAAACGCTACTCCACCGTTGGCCAGGCCATCCATCCACCCCTACACACCTCCTGTTCTTCTCCACCGACTGCTGAACCACACCGCACTAGAACTAGTTAACCCTCGTACACCTCTCCGTCTGCGACTCTACTCCCGCGTCTTCCCATCTCCAACTCATTGCTGTCTGGGGCCTCGCCGTCGTCCACCACCTTGGATGCGCTCGGCGCGGCATGGTCAACGTGGTCAACGAACGACATCATCGGAAGTAGACTGTGCGTGGAGAGGCTGACAGCTGGGTCCACGGCCGCACACAAGGCAATGCCTCCTTATTACGCGCAAAATAATTATTCCTCCACCTGACATCTGGGACCCACCAGAAGGGCCTCTGTATTTCGCGAAAAAAACGTGCCCCTCGCTGACTTGTCGGACCCACCAGCTATCTTCGCACGCAAGGAAGTGCCTCCTTATTACGCACAAAAAAATACTCCCCCTGCCAGCTGGAACCTAGCATACTGGGAGGCTGACTTGTGAACCTACCAAGTTGATGGGGACGGAGGGCTTTGTCAACTTAGTCAATATGAACGATTCTAGCTCCTGTTACCGTACGAAGTTCATCCAACGGTTGTAGTGCTTCTTCAACCTCTGGCTTCTTCCTCTAGCCGCCGAAACCGGCGCCGGTCGTGCCGCATGCTCCTGCCTCCAGTGTCCGGCTGTGATGCCACGGAGGCCTCACCGCCCCCTACTACTCCCACCGCTGGCCAGGTCATCCCTCTACTCACCCACACCCCCTGTTATTCTGTGGCGACAACAGCCTCACACCGCAGCCGAACCAGTGAACCCTCGTACTCCTCTTCGCGTGGGCATCCACTGCTGCGTCTTCCCCGGCTCCGAGTCGTCCCCTTTCTAGGCCTCGCCGTCGTCCACCGCCATGGTGGTCTCGGCGCGGCGTGGTCAACATGGTCAAGGAATGATTTCCACCGGACGTGCAATGTACGTGGAGAGGCTGACAGCTGGGTCCACGGCCGCAGCAAGGAAGTGCCTCCTTATTACGCGGAAAATAATGATTCCTCCACCTGACAGCGAGGACCCACCGGACGGGCCACCGTATTTCATGAAAAAAGTTTCCCCTGACTGCTGGGACCCACCAGGTACATCTTCGCACGCAAGGAAGTGCGTCCGGGCAAAAAAAAAACGATTCGCCCCCTGACTGCTGGGACCCACCAGCTACATCTTCGCACGCAAGGAAGTGCGTCCGGGCAAAAAAACGATTCGCCCCCTTGACTGCTGGGACCCACCAGCTACATCTTCGCAGGCAAGGAAGTGCCTGACAGTCGGGACCCACCTGGTCGAAGCGTACGTAGCGTTGTCATTCTGGTCGCGAATGTGTACGTACATACTGGTCGATGTAGAGGCGCGCATGTGTCGTAGTAGAGGGGCGCACGTGTCGTAGTAGAGGCGCGCACGTGTCATAGTAGAGGCGCGCACGTAGCATGTACACGTACCTACAGCGGCGAGGGTGCAAGAAAGAAAATACGGCCACGTACGTACATACGGGCAGGGTCTCGAACGCCTACTCGCGCATACGTACATGGCTGGGTCGGAACGGACAAACAAAGTCGTCGTCGTGTTCATGGGGAGGCAACGGAATGCGTCGTGTTCATGGGGAGGCAACAAAATGCGTCGTGTTCATCGGGAGGCAACGGAACGCGTGGGAGCCAACCGGCTTGGACGGAACAGACGATGGAAATGAGGCCTGGCCTACCGCAGAACGGAGGAAACGGCCTTGTGTTCGACTGGCCACGTTCAGAATGGGGTCCTGTTGATCGGGAGGGGTGTGGCGTACCGCAAACGGAGGAAACGGACCTCCTACGGTCGAAACGGGGGTCTTGTTGATCGGGAGGGGTGTGGCGTACCGCAAAACGGAGGAAACAGACCTCCTACGGTCGAAATGGGGGTCTTGTTGATCAGGACGGGTGTGGCGTACCGCAAAACGGACGAAACGGACTTGTCTTGGAGCGCTACGGTCGAAACGGGGGTCCTATTCATCGGGA
>NC_041385.1:117794580-117798886 GCF_002162155.2 Triticum dicoccoides
CGCCCACTGTTCATCCAATCGATCGGCTTCAGTTAGCAGCAGTAGCGAAGGAATCGCTCCATCGGGTTCAGTTAACAGCCATCGATCGATCGCTCGGGTTCAGTAACATGTAGCCTGCAGTGCAATCGCTTGGGTTCAGTTAGAGCCCAACGCCTTGCTTGGGTTTAGTTAGAGCCAACGCCTCGCACACATGCGCGTATGTGTACGAGAGAAACGTGCATCGCTCGGCCCCCGACATCCCATCGTAATCAGCAACTCCCCGAAATTTTCCTCCCCCTCGCTTCTACCATGGTTTTTTCTGTCATGGACGGCCCAAAGAATGTCATGCAGCTGCGTCTTCAGCCCGCCCAGGACGAAAAGCCCATTTTCTGTCATGATTTTTTGTCATAGAAGTAGGAGCCCACCACATCTATGATGATACCGGGTTTTGTCACAATTATCGTCATAGAAGTGTCATATGTATGACAGAAAAAAATTTCATTCGGCCCAAAATGTCACGGATGTGTCTTTTTTTGTAGTGTTAATTTGCATGCACTGTATTAATTGACCATTAATGAAGTGAACGACTTTACACGTGTCAAATTATCACATGGGGTGGATCTTGGTACAAAATTGCGTCTGCCCGTGTACCCGCGTGTGCGTGCGAGGGAATGAGTGTGTGTGTGGCGTGCGTGCACATCTTCGCTTCGTGCATGTACCGCCAGTATGGCTCAGGGAGGACGAGTACATTCTTCTGGAACCAGCAGCACGTCACTGTGATCAATCCACACAAGGAGGTCGCGACAACACCTCCACATGTGCCATGTGGCTTCATGAACTGTAAGAGAGACACTGTGTAGCGTGCCATTGGTATTCTAATTTATGTGTTTTGCACATACTCGAAGTACTAGTAAGGTACACGTGCATTGCACGCATCAGATTTTGCAACCAAATTATGAATAAATACCACACTATAGCATGTAAGCTCTGAGTCATATATGCCTGATGTAGCCCTTCGTTTAATTCTTATAGTTCATCTTGTTCAAAATCAATTAGTTTTTATAAAAAAGCTAAGAACGCGGGAATAGGAAAAACATGGGATTATAGTGGAATGTCGTCTTGAATCCTACAGGATTGTACGAGTGTTTGATTGTGCATAGAAAAAACGCAGAATTCTTTCAAAGAGGTTTGAGTGGATGGGATGTTTCCTATGAAATCTAGTGCAAATGAATCATATGGAAAAATTCCTATGGTTTACAATCCTACGAATCAAACAACCAAGATAGGAAAAATTCCTAATGATTAGAATCCTCCAAAATTCCTTTGAGAATCCTTTGAATCAAAGAAGCCCTTATTCTATTTTCTGACTCATGGAATTGTGCGTTGTAAAGCATAAAGTAAAAACAAATAATGGCAATTCAACTAGAAAAAAAGTTTGGGCAGTTATGATACGGAAGATTCTAGAACAAAAGAGAACCACTGTTGTTTTGAGGTTTGTGCATTATGCTTAAGTTCAACCATGGAGTCTGCTAGATTGTACATGTGGCAAAATCCGGTGGGGGCTAGAAGATGGTGCGAGGGTCCGAGTGGAGAGAGACTATGAAGGAATGCACAAGTGCGAGATCAATATTTAGAGAGAGGGGGCGAACATGTGCGTTGTTGCACGCAGTGGCGGAGCCATGAAAAATAAATGAGCTAGGGGGCCAAGCATTGCTAATCCTTTAGGAGGAGGGTCAATTCATGAAATTAAACCTTTTTTAGCAGCAATTGTCTAATGATCACATTCATATTAGCCTCGATATATAGTGATGTTAGGGGGGGGGGCAGGGCCCTTACTGCCCCCTGTCTTCGCCATTGTGCACGCGTCTGAGAGATGAAGCGGAAGGCATGGATGATGAGAGGGGGACGTTGGATATATAATTAATGTGGACGTATTAGCTATTTATGTTAATCCTATATAGAGAGGTATAGATTGATCGATGTGGACGTGGGAAAGAGGGTGAGACCTCACTCGATATATCGATTGATCGGTTTGTGTGGAAAACTATGAAAGACCTAGCTATATACACACATACATAGAGGAACATCGATCATTGCGCATGCATGCGTGAGAGATAAAGAATGCCCGGTATGATGGAGAGGGGGATCTGTGTGGGTGTGTGCCTTCATGGGAGACCGACCTGAAGAAAAAGATTGCATGCGTGCGATAGATAATGCCGACTGGTAGTGTGTGTGCATGCATGCACGAGAGAAAGTTAGAGGTACAATTATAAAGAGAAGACTACTGTGTGGGTGTAAAAGAATAGGTGAGGTCATAATCAATGTAAAATTGAATTCAAATATTTGAATAAGAGATCCTGATGTTTGAAACCCATGCATGCATGAATATAACGGAGATCTGCGGTGTGGTTTGGAAACGAGCATGTTGTAATGTATACACATTGAACAAGGTCAGACTGGTTTGAATTTGAGATACCGATGGCAGACATCATTTGGCGACGTCGTATCCGTGCATGGACACACTATTCTAATTGGAGGTGATGGGCATCTTTCGCATCACATATCTATATCTATACCCCTATATATATTATATTTTATATTTTTTTATATTGTGTGCGGGTAACCTTAACTTTGAAAGATGGTCGTTGGATGAGGCGAATCCGATGGTCCAAAGATGGCAAATTTGAGCACTACTGGCCGTTGGATATCATCTAGATTCAACCAGATTTCGCCACATGCATTATCTAGAAGACTCCATGGTTGAAGTTAAGCATAATGCACAAACATCAAAACACAAGCACTTCTTATTTGTTCTAGAATCTTCCGTATCAGAATTGCCCAAATGTTTTTCTACATGATTTGCCACTATTTGTTTTTACTTTATGTCTTACAACACACAATTCCATGAATCTTAAAATAGATTAGCTTTCTTATAAAAACTAGATGATTTTGAATGAAATGAACTATAAGAATTAAACGAACATCTACATCATGCATATATGACTCAAAGCTTGCATGCTATAATATGGTATTTATTCATAATTTGGTTGCCAAATCTCATGCATGCAATGCACGTGTACCTTACTCTAGTCTAAATGGTGTTTGTATGTGTGTTGTGCGTGTTGAGGTGCAAATTGTCTTTTTTGGGTACACGTTAAGCTTGTTCTTCCGAAATTTCAAGCCGCGCCTTGTTATGCCGAAAATTCAAGCTAGCGTCTCTGTCTATCATGCTGCAAAACTCCCGCCTCTTCAACCCGCGCCTTGTTAGCCCGAAATATTTAAGATATATCTTTGTCTCGTTGTGCTCTGACAACTCCCTCCATCTCAACCCGCGCCTTGCTATTCCGAAATTACAACGCGCGCGAATACTCCCACCTCCTGTGAAATCCCGACATGCAAAATGCCCGCGGTACCCCTGAACCAAAAGAACCACCTCAAATCGGTGGGGGTACTTTCGTAACTTACCCCACATTTCGGACAAGCGCGTCTCTAAGCCATGGTTCCCCACTGCCATCCCATCCGCCCACCCATTCATACACCGAGGCCGCAAAAACCAGCGACGAAACCCCACACCCTGCTCCGTCCGCCACCCAGCCGGAGCCTCTTCCCTGACGACGTCATCCACAGCAACACCTCAACGTCCCTCATCCACCGTACCGGATGAGGATCCGTCGTCGATCTCATCGTCCCGCCGGTTCAGCCACCCTGTCCTCCACCTCCAAGGAGTTCCCCCGACGTTCCCCTCGTCTTTCGCGCCACCTCCATTCCCACACCGCCATCTTCACCTGCACCACCGGAAGAGCATCATCATCATCGTTTCCTCGGATGAAGTCGCGGCCTAATCGGCGCCACCAAAGAGGTTGTACACTAATCGCCGCATTTTCTTCTTGATTCGATCTCCCGGTGCTGCTGGCGCTTGGTGCCGAGCCGACACGGCGTGGCTCCATCCACGGCGGCGTCGCCGGCCACTTTCTCCATGGCATCTCTCCCTCGGCAGGGATGTCCACATCAGTAGGAGTTGCTGCTACTTTAGCTCTCGCTCGCGTTGCTGCTCTGCTCTTGCTCTCGGTCCCCTGCCTGGTCTGCTCTTTCTATTGCTCTTGCTCGCGCTGCTGCTCTCACTCTTGCGCTTGCTTGCGATGCTGCTCCGATTTAGCTACACTTCAGTCGACTGAATCGACTTTTGGGTTAGTCGATTTTCATGGGGGGCTCGCCGGGGTGAAGGAAGAACCAGCTGTAGTAGGGAGGGGGGCTCGCCGGAGAGGTACCCTACTATCTATCTTAGGGTTCAGGATGGGGGCGGTGGTCGCCGGTGGTGGCGGTGCGT
>NC_041385.1:117799137-117865697 GCF_002162155.2 Triticum dicoccoides
GTGGGGAGTGTTTTCGGGGAGGGCGGGGCGGCGCACTGCGGGCCGTGGGCCGCGAGGGCTGTTGTTTGGCCGGTGGTGGTTGGCGGCTCAGGGGGGTGGAGGTTGGAGATGAACCGCAGGCCCTTGATTTCGTATCCAACGGCTGCAAAATCGACTGACCAGAGATGAAAAGGTCAGTCGACCGACGTGTAGCCTCACCTTCCTAGTGTGTTCAGTTTCGACAGCAAAATTCACTTTCGACAGCAAAATTCAGTTTCGACAGTTAGGTTTAGTTTCGATAGTTAAGTTCAGTTTCGACAGTTAAGTTCAGAGATGAGCGGCTGATGTATTTTACATCTAGCACTTTGTGGTTATGTATTTTACATCATGTATTGGAGATGCTATTAGAATTCCACTCAGGTTAACGTTGTTCATTGTCTCTCTTGTCCTGCTTCAGCCTCGGCGTCGTACAACTCACCGGAGCTGCTCCAACAATGAAACCCTCCATCACAGCGGAGCAGTACCTCGGGCTCCATCTCCATACGCCTAAGATCTTCTTCCCCTTCTCTGACAGCCAAGTCAGCCGGAGCATCCTCACCGGCCAACCCAATCACGCTGAGATCGACATGGCTTCGCCAAAGAGGTTGTACACTTGTTGCATCTCTTTTTTACTCTACATGTTACATATATTGTCCATTGAGCACTCATAGTAACGGGAAATACGATTATTTTATCCTACTATATGACAAGCAGTGAGGTACCTGGCAACTTAGCTATCCGTGATGGACTCTCTTGAAAGCCATCATTATTTATCTCTGCACGTTTGAGCTGTGCATTTGTTGATGGGCCTGGGAGTTGAGCTAGTATGGCAGTGGCCTGGGTCCAAAGTAATAGAAGTAGCACAAAAACATTTTTTTAGTGTAGGATTTTCCTTGCTCAAGCCTGCCTACTAGAATCGCCAGTGCTTGAAAGGAAAAGTGAATGAAAAACGTAGGAATTGGAAAGTTTCCTATGGTACTACTTTTCATTAATTTGGTGCAAAGGACTGGAGCAAAGGAAAACTGTAGGATTTGTTCCTTTAGTGTCTCCTTGAAAGAAAAACCGTAGGAATTCTAATTTCCACTTCTCCTTTTCATATTCCTATTCATCAAGCACAAGACTAAGAGATAGTAGCATAATAGCATTATAACCGTACATTTTCTTGTGGTTTAACTTAATCTCACCATGCTTTTTTGCATCCTGTGATCTTCCGATTGTTGTGAATCAAACACCCAGATTGGTAGAAATCAAATGTTTTTAAATTCTCTGTTTTGCACGTGCATTCCTATCCTATTCCTATCTATTTCCTATTGCTGCATTGTTAGAATCCTCAAATTCAAACAAGCCCTTACTCAATTACTTCTGTTACAGATATGTGTCAAAGCAAACCTTGTGTGGTTTGTCCTGCTCCTGCGGCGATGTGTTCCACCCCAGCTCAGCTGCTCCAACGATGGAAGGGTTCACCACAGCAGGGATCCGCTCTCCAGACTGTCTTTCGCCGCCTCAGATCTTTTTCCCTGCTGCATTACCATCAGGAACTGAGCAGATGACCTTGAGGACTACACGGGTCCGCAAGAGAGGTCGCACTCTTCCGTGTCTGCTTACGTTATGCGTCGCTTAATATGATGACATGCTACATTATCATCGTGTTCACCTATTAGACTCCGAGTCAGGTCCAAACTAATGCTGAAACTTGAGTTTTTAAATGGTTGTGGGGTACATATTGGGGCAGCAATCAGTACTATCTGTCTACTATCTGGTTAATCTTCGGTGTCTAGTATGAGTTTTATGTTGGGTGCAAAAAAACTTTCAAGGAGCCATTATCTGTATTTTTCAACTAAATCTATTATCTGCCTGCTATCATTGGTTTTGGTTCTATCCAATGTTTGCTACCATCACTCTGGATTTGTGCATGCACTCCTCACGTAATCTCACTATGTTTTATTCCTATGCATGCCAGTTATTGTACACAATGGAACTGATCATGTAGAGCAAAGGAGACGAGCCTTGCATGGCAATAAAATTTCATACAGACGTCGTTCCATGGTGGGCGCAAAGGCATACCCCCTCCACCCATTTCGGATTGTAATCAAGAGGAAGATAATTGTTCTGAGTGGGATTCAGAAGGAGAAGACCACTCCTATTTACCCCATGAGGTCTTCGCTCTAACTTGGCATGCTGATGTTGGTAATACCATGCATATGGTGCCTTGCATTGCTTACTGTATACATTAAAGATGTCATCTGCTTAGTTTAGATATGCTTTGTGTCAATGCCATCTGTTTAGTTTCTTTATCGTATATGTGAATCATGCAGTGCCATCTTGTCTAGCCAGGCATCATATATGTGAATTTTGCAATGCCACCCTGGTTAGCCAGTCATCTTATATGTGAATTATATCATGCCATCATTTTTTATTACGTGTTAAATTTGTCGACAATTTTAGTACATTCAATTACTCTTCCTGTGCATCAGCCATTCGGCAGGTCATGGAAAAATCTGGAGTAGAAACAAGGTCTTCATAGCAGACAATGCTATCTGACGAAGCGCATGTCTTGCTAGTTATGTTGCTCATATCGTGTGTATGGTACATTGCATTGCTATGTCATTTGCTTAGTTTAGACATGCTTTGTGTGAATGCCACCTGTTTAGTGTCTAATTACCATATATGTGAATTATGCAATGCCATCTTGTTGCAAGACATTATATATGTGAATTATGCAATGTTATCTTGTTGCAAGGCATTATGAATGTGAATTATGCAATGCCATGCTGTTTAGGCAAGCGTCATATATGTGAATTATATCATGCCGTCCTTTTTTTGTATTTCTCATTGCTTTTGTCAACAATGTTTGTATATTCAACTGCTCTTCCTGTGGCATCAGCCATTTGAATTGGTGATGGAGAAATCTGGAGTGAAAACAAGGTCTTCAGAGCAGACGATGCTACCTGCTGAAGTAGATATCTTGCTGGTTACAGATAGCTCTTCAGAGGAGGATTCAGAGGTAGATGACCAGTCCTATTATCCCCCTGAGGTGTATGCTCAAACTTGGCAGGGTTATATTACACATATAATGCTTATGTTGTATTGCAATGCTTAGTTTTTACATCATATACACAATATTGAATGCCATCTCCCTAGTTGACACATCATATATGCGACTGCCCTCTGCTCACTTCCTCAGTATATAAATCATATATTTGAATTATGTCATGCCATGATGTTTACATAGACATCATGTATCTGAATTATGGCATGCCAATCCATTTTCTAAAGACATAATATAGTTATATCACCTCATCCTATTTACATAGTCATCATATTTTAAATTATGTCATTATATTCGTGAATTATATCATACCATCATGTTTCCATCGACGGCATGTTTGTGATTTATGGCATGCCAACCACTTTAATAGACACATCATATAGTTATATCATGTCATCCAGTTTACATAGTCATCATATTTTGAAGTATGTCATTCTATCATGTTTAGTTAGCCATCATACATGTGAAATTGTGTCATGCTATCATGTTTAATTAGCCATCATATATGTGAAATTATGTCCTGCTATTCTGTTTGCTTAGACAACATAAATGTGAATTATTTCATGCCCTGTTTTCTTCCCTACTATCCATTGCACATGTCTATCTTACAATGTTTGTACATTCAATTACTTTTCTTGTTTATCAGCTATTTCAATTAGAGGGAGTGATGGCAGTATCTGTGGGAGTAAAAACACGGTCTTCACAAAAGATCGTGCTACCTGTCGATGCAGATAGAACCACGGTTGTACTTGCCCAAGAACCAGCCCCACCACACATAACTCACACTCATGCAGATTGTACCCCTACCCAGTTGGACAGAGAACCAGCTACACCCCTTCTAACCCCAACCCCAGAAGATAGACACCCAGTTCCCGTTGACACAACACCGTCTCCACCATAGAGCACCCAAACACGAGCAGTTAGTAAGGCAACTGCAGTGCCCAAATCACGAGGACCACCACTCCAAACCCGAAGTCAACGCTTAAAGCAGAAGAAGAATTGTTCTTAGGTCAGGTTCTGTAGCTATGGTTCATACTAATTTGCTCTTGCATCACTGTATTTAGTGATACCAACCAATTTCAAATTTGAAGGATGCAATTAAAACTCCAACGGCGCAACAGGGAAACCTGTTTCTTCAACGTGTTTGGCTGTTTGCTGTTGTAACTTGCTCTATGTTGATTTCAGTTTCAATTGAATAAACAGTTATGTTCTCATGCCATGCACATTACAAGTGTTGTTATTGTTATGTAGTTTCCCACACTTATATTCTGTCTATGTTGCTTTGTCTTAAATAGATATGATTCGAACTGTATCTATCTTGATTTGGCAACATAAAATAGAATGATATAAGACCATACAGTGACCATACTACATAGATATATGTTTGTTTCATGTTGTTATCCTGTCCACTTTACTACTGAACTGGTTTACCAAAATGAGTTTCATATACTACATTGTAAACCTGAGATGTGTTTGTTTGTTTCTCTTTTAGAATGCGGATAAAATATTGGAGAAGAGTACCCTGTTATGCAATGGTAAAGGAAGTAATGCAGATAAGGTTCAAGATAGTGAGACATCCCTGTTGGTCTCCAAGAAAGCTGATAAAAACTATATTGAAGACGCTGGGACAACCCCAAAGTCTTGTCTTGATGTAGTGTTCGAGTTACTGGCTACCACTGCTGGCACCAGCTCTTCGAACTCGTTGCCTGAATTTGTTCGGCTTCTTGAGTCTAAACTTCAAGTTGAAAGACATCGATCAGATGTTACGTGACAGGAAGCCGAAGGACTGAGGAAGTCCCTGCAGAATTCAGATGCATACTTTCTGGTGCAACAGCAAGCGCTGGAGGACTTAAGCACCAAACAAGAGAAAGTTAATAAGCTTGTTAAGCATCTTGCCAGCATTATGGGTACCCAGGATATTGTTTCTTGAGATCTTCTAAAGTGGTTTCAGTTCTAGACTTGTTTTGCTGCGGCGTTTATATGCTGATGTGTTCCCTATATTTGCACTGGTGGCGAACTTTGATGCCTAGTGGATGTAATATGTGTAATAGCCGTGATAGCCTACTGTAAGTTGTTTGCTTATTTATTTCCTTGTTGTCTTTTTTATTTGTTTGCTTGTAGTCAGTGCACTTCTTTTTCTACGGTTTGCTAGTGGCTGCAATAACCTATTTTTTAAAACTAGGCCACAATAACCATGGGCTAATATTTACTGTAGTGACACTGGGCCTCCTACGGGCCTTACAAACAGTGGGCCTTCTACGGGCCATATAAACAGTTGGCCTTCTATGGGCCATAGAAACAGTGGGCCTTCTACGGGTCGTAGAAACAATGGGCCTTCTACAGGCCGTAGAAACAATGGGCCTTCTACGTGACGCATCATCAATGGGCCTTATACGCGTCATATGATCGATTGGCCAAACATGGGCCAAACAGACCGCATTCTGGCTATAAACGGGCTAGAGTTGGAATCGTCCATTCATGGGCCGACCATAACGGGCCATTGTTAATAGGCCGCATTTGATGACGCTATGAAAATGGCCCGACGTATTAACGGACCACAAACGGGTCGGCTGTAACCACTGGCTGAATTTGGCCAACAAGAAAATGACAGTAACGGGTCGTAAATAAACAAATGCTGGAAACGAGCCCAAGAATAAATGGGCTCTGAGAAGGCCGAAAGATAACATGGGCTGGAAACGGCCCAACGAAATAACGGGCCGTTAATGGGTATAAAGTGATACACTATTCTTTATGGTCCAGTTTCACCATGGGTCGTTAATGGGTGTAAAGTGATACACTGTTCATTACGGGCCAGTTTCACCACGGGCCGTTAATAGGCCAAGAGTTACATAGGGCCTCATATGGGCCGAAAGACGTCATGGGCCATACATGGGCCAGAAGTGAAAACGGGCTGGAATCATATTGGATGGCCCAGATGACGCTATTGGGCCTAATTCGAATAGGGCATAACGAGCCTTGGGTTAGCGGGCTGTAAATGGGCTATATGCAAATAGGCCATTAACAGGCTTTCCATGGGCCGGTCCGCCACCTTTTTACCAAGTCAAACGGGCCAGCCTTTTCACAGGAATGGGCCTCTATTGGGCCATGCCACGTGTCGACGTATCATAGGCGTCTTCTGTCCAATGAGTGGATGACATCTATCCCAGCGATGAGCCGACACATGTTTCCTCCAGCCAATGATGATTTTACACGTGGAAAATCCCCATTGGTCGGGACTGTTAACAGGTTATCGGATACAAAATCCGACTCGATAGCTTAACGGCGTTCTGTTATGGTGGATGCCACGTGTCGGTCACCTTGACGAAAGCACTTCTATGAGCGTGATTTATCGTCATGGAAGTGGACACTTCCGTGATGATAATTTTGGTAATGTCATGGAACACTTCTACGACAGCACAGGTATGACTATCTTGATTCTATCATAAAATCGTCATGTATGTACATGCATGACGGAAAAGGCGACCTACTGTGACCAACACGTATCATCACGGAAGTGTATTTTTTTGTAGTGACATCCGCTAGTTTGGCTGTTGGAGATGACCGTCGGGTGGTTCAGAGAGTGAAGTTATATATGTGTGTGAGAGGGCACTTGACTGCATGTAGAGAGAAACATATGTAGTGTGCATGATAGGAATCAAGAGTGAGGGTGAGAAAGAAGGTTGATGGAGAAACAGATAAATAGAAAGATAAAGATGCTAGCTAGTGTGCGTTAGAGATAGGAGTCGAGTGGATCAGAAGGCTGAGTTATGTGTGTGGGTGTGAGAGAGATAGAGAGAGGGTGCATGTGTGTCACATACAAACAGATATCAGAGAGAAATAAGATCCCGAGAGACGGAGTTTTGTGTCTGCGAGAGAGAAAGATATTTCACAACGAGAGTGATAGCTAGAGAGACATATGAGGGAAGGCAAGATATCTCTAGGGAGAGAGAGTGTGTGTGAGCGACATACAGAGAACAATGGAGACATATGAGATCCTGGGAAACAGAGTTTGTGTTTGTGAGTGAGAAAGAGATATTTAAGAGGAAGAGTCGTAGGTTCTCATATCTAAGGAGCGAAAGACATCTCTGTATGAGGGGTGTGCGAGTGGCACACATGGGAATAGTAGAGAGAAATGAGACCCCGGGAGACAAAGTTTTGTGTTTGTGTGAGAGAAAGAGATTCCACATGGAGAATCATAGTTAGAGACACATAGCAAGCAGCGAGATATACTTAGAGAGAGATAGAGTGATGAAGGTCGGGGGAGAGAGTACCGTCAGTGTGTTACGAAGATAAAAGATCATTGTCGACATACAGGTAGCACGAGAGATACCTAAGAGCCGATGAACGCGTATAGGTCCAGAGAGATAGTCCTATATAAGCATGAGTGATAGCTATATGAGACGAATATCTGGATTAAAGGGGATTCAAATATTTAAACTGGAGATCACGACATCGATAATATTATAACGCAAATTGGTGTATCAAACATGCATATTCATTTGAATTTGGGCACACGTGTAATGTTACATAGTTTATCAATATTGGTGATCCATAGATTCTGTAATTACAAACAATGCATGGTTTATATGCAATTAATGTCTAAACGGGATTACACTATATGTTGCGTGTGTGAAACACATTACACATGTTTGAGAAGTAAAAAAAACACATGAAACACACATTAATTGGAGACAGTTAGCGAGGAATGCATACATTGGATTTCAACATAAAGTGGTTTCAAATATTTGAAAATCCAAATTGATGGATACAACCTTATGAATCTGAGATCATGCCATTTGTAAACCATATTTATGTATAAATGGTGTTGTGCTTTTGAAAGTATATATAAAGAAATGATGTATATAGAATGTAATACCGATTGAAAATGGATCCCGCCTAAAAAAAATAGAATACAAACGGGATTCGAATTGAGTTGGCACGGTAAACGTGCACTCTGCAAAATTTGAACGAAGCGGGGAAAGTCAGAGAAACCGCCCAAAACCAAAATCCGTGAGATGGAAATTACTACTACCTATCCCTGCCACGCAAAGCCTAATTGCTGGATTTCTATAGGTTTCGATAGGGGTAGGTTTGTAATTTCACCCAAACGTGACGTAACCGCCTCTCACCCGGATTCATACACGGTGGGCGCCAAAACACAGTGTGTCCTCGGCCGAAATTGACTCCCTCCCCGATTCATATTCATACACGGTGGGCGCCAAAAACAACTCATCGGCAAATATTCGGTGTATGCGAGATTACCGTCCTATCCCCAACCGACTAATGTTGCTGTGATGTAGTAGAAATTTGAAACGGGGGCTAAGTTTGTAAATTTCCTCGCATTTGAGACAAGCGCGCCCTGAATACATGGTTCCCCCTGAGGGAGTCCAGGATTAGGGGGTATCCGGACAGCCGGACTATGTACATCGTCCGGACTATTAAAGCATGAGGACACAAGACTCAAGACTTCGGTCCGTGTCCGGATGGGACTCTCCTTTGCGTGGAAGACAAGCTTGGCGATCCAGATATTATATTTCCTTTCTTGTAACCGACTCCATGCAAACCCTAGCTCTCTCCGGTGTCTATATAAACCGGAGAGGATGGTTTTTAGAAGGCTGATCACAATTACAATCATACCATCATAGGCTAGCTCTTAGGGTTTAGCCTCTATGATCTCGTGGTAGATCTACTCTAGTACTACTCATATCTTCAATATTAATCAAGCAGGAAGTAGGGTTTTACCTCCAGCGAGAGGGCCCGAACCTGGGTAAACATTGTGTCCCTTGCTTCCTGTTACCATCAGCCTAAGACGCACAGATCGGGACCCCCTACTCGAGATCCGCCGGTTTTGACACAGACATTGGTGCTTTCATTGAGAGTTCCTCTGTGTCGTCACTTTGAGGCTTGATGGCGTCTTCAATCGCTAACAACGCGGTCAAGGGCAAGACTTTTCTTCCCGGACAGATCGTTGTGTTCGGCGGCTTTGCACTCCGAGCCAATTCGCTTGGTCATCTGGAGCAGATCGACAGCTACGCCCCTGGCCACCAGATCAGGTTCGGAAACTTGAACTACACGGCAGATATTCGCGGAGACTCGATCTTCAACGGATTCGGCCCTGTGCCAGGAGCGCCGGATAGTCACGACAAGCACGGCCTAGACCTGCTGTCGGACAATGCTCGGAACATCATCCCTGCAATAGCCCCGGATCTAAATACGGAACAGGTTGTGTTGCCCAAGGACGGAGGGATAGACCCCGCCCCACAAGCCGCACACTCATCGGCGTTGGAGCCGAACACAGGTCTCACCCCTGTGGAGGCAAGTAACCACGGGCCCCCGGACTCGTATCCAGTTGTTGGTTCCGGTCCGCATACCCTCGAGCCAACAAGCCAGGTTGGGCTCCGGTAATGGAATATACCGATGCGGACATCTTCCAGCATTCGCCCTTTGGCGACATGCTGAACTCATTAAATCTCTCTCTCTGTCTGTCAGGAGGCTCTAGGCCGAACTATGTCCAACCTGAGTGGGAAGCAGGCGACGAAGGAATTCGTTGCCCACCCACCACCCACTTCATTGCCACGATCAATGATTTAACCGATGTTCTTAACTTCGACCCCAACGACATCGACGGTATGGACGACGATGCAGGAGAAGCTTCAGAATCTCTGGGGCACAGGACTACTACCTTGTCACACGATATATACATGGTGGATACGCCCAAGAAGGACGACGGTGATAGTCTGAAAGATAAAACACCCGGGCAAAAGCCAAAACAGCGGCGCAGACGTCGCTCAAAATCCAGCAACAGCAAAAATAGCGACAAGAGCGCAAGAAGGGTCGACATACCAGAAGGCAGTAACAACCACAGGGACCCAGCAATGGAGCAGGACGAGCCAGGTCACTCCAAACCGAGTTCAGAACAAATACCCGATCACAATGATCCGGAGGGACGAGCTCATGAAACCACCCCAGAACAGGAACACAGTCCGGACGATGATGCATTCACCATTCCAGACGAACGAGTGGAATGAGACAACCTCCAGCGATAGGTTATGGCCACAACAAGAAGTCTAAAGAAGAATAAACAACGGCTTAAAGCCGCACAGGAAAAGCTCAATCGCAGATGGAATAAAGTGCTAGACACTGAAGAAAGATATGGCCACGATCGCCATACAAAAAGCTATCCAAAACGCAAGCTACTGCCAGAATTCGACGACGAGGCCGTTCCACCAAAGAATAATACAAGCAAGAGACCAGACGTATCGCTTCACAACCACAACAGAGTGGCTACTAACACCGCGCATGATCTACGTGAGAAGCTGGATAAGAAGGTCGGTGCAGCCAGGTCCATCTACGGATCTAAAGGACACACCCCAGCGAGGGACTATGGTCACCCAAACGCTGATACAAGCCAAATACCAGTTTGAAATAAGCACCGGACACAACAACAGCCGACTACATGCCACAACGCGCCCAGATACAGAGGGGCTGCTCACCCCCTGTGCTTCACCAAAGAAGTACTAGATCATGAATTCCCACAAGGCTTCAAACCTGTGAACATAGAGGCATACGACGGAACGACAGACCCAGGGGTCTGGATCAAGGATTTTATCCTGCATATTCACATGGCTCGTGGGGATGACCTCCACGCCATCAAATACCTTCCCCTCAAGTTGAAGGGACCAACTCGACACTGGTTGAAAAGCCTCCCCGAAAACTCAATCGGGAGTTGGGAGGAACTCGAGGACGCTTTCAGGGCCAACTTCCAAGGGACTTATATCCGGCCTCCGGATGCAGACGATCTAAGTCACATAATCCAACAGCCTAGAGAGTCCGCCCGCAAGCTTTGGAACAGATTCCTCACTAAGAAAAATCAAATTGTCGATTGTCCGGACACTGAAGCCTTAGCAACATTCAAACACAACATCCGCGACGAGTGGCTCGCCCGGCACCTCGTCCAAGAAAAGACAAGGACAATGGCAGCCTTAACAGGCCTTATGACCCGCTTTTGCACGAGTGAAGATAGCTGGCTAGCCCGTAAAGGCACCAGTGACCCCAGCACATCCGAAATAAGGTATGGCAATGGGAAGCCACGGCGTAATAAACACAAATGCCAAAACAAGGAAGAGAGCCCGGATAACACGACGGTCAACGCAGGATTCATGGGCTCTCGACCTAATCAGCATAAGAAGCCATTTAAAGGCAGTAAAGAGGGACCGTCCGGTCTGAACAGAGTCCTAGATAGACTATGCCAAATTCATGGCACCCCAGAGAAACCTGCGAACCACACGCACAGAGAGTGCTGAGTCTTCAAGCAGGCCAGAAAATTAAATGTCGAACACAAGGGGAGGGAAACACCAAGTGAAGACGAGGACGAACCTCGCTAGCCGAACACTGGGGGATAGAAAAAATTCCCGCTAGAGGTTAAAACAGTAAACATGATCCACGTGACTCACACATTCACGAGAAGGCACGAACGCGCGCTCAGAGACGCGCACGACATAGAGCCCATCGTACCCACATCTGACTCCTGGATGTCTCATCCGATCACCTTCGATCACATGGACGGCCGAACTAGTTTTCGGCATGGAGGATCACAGGCCTTGGTGCTTGACCCAATAATCAACGGATGCCATCTCACCCGTGTCCTCATGGACAGCGGCAGTAGACTCAATTTAATATACGAGGACATTGTCCGCAGAATGGGGATAAACCCATCCAGAATTAGCCAAAGCAACACCGCCTTTGAAGGGGTGATACTAGGCGTTGAAGCCTACGGCAGGGGCTCCGTCGTGCTGGAAGTAACATTCGGCTCCCCAAGCAACTCCATAAGCGAAGAACTACTCTTCACCATCGCCCCCTTCCAAAGCGGCTATCATGCATTGCTTGGAAGAACGGCCTTCGCCTGCTTCAACGCATTGCCGCACTATGGCTATCTTACACTCAAGATGCCCGGTCCACGTGACGTCATCACCGTTAGCGGAATCACAGAGAGCTCTTCACGCGCAGAGGAACACGCGACAGCCCTGGCGGCCAGACTGTAAGCGGCCTCCAAAAATCAAAAACATGACTGGTCATTACGACCACACACATGGTTAGACGAGTCCGGTAGCCTGAATAACACTGAACCAGGGCACCGTATATGTAATCCCATAACGGATACCAGGGGCTATAAAAATTTAACACAGCCCCACGTCTGTCTCAACCTTACTGGAAGGCCAACATCTGACACTTTTATTATTTAACCGCACACTTACGTTGTACTCTCCTACGAGTTTTCTTTTTTCACAAACAACGTCCGCGTGATACCCTTCCAGGATACGGCACAACGGAGACAAAGGCGCAGACGTGCAGCAGGGCCCCGTTCAACAGGTTTCTTTTTAGATTAAGCCCCTGTGTAAACCTTTTCTACTTCCTCTTGTTATTTAACCATCCCATGGGTTCCATGGCCATAGAGGATACTGCCATTATTGGCATTTCGCCATGACAGATTCATCGCACGTACCTGGAACCTTAGGGTTTATAGCAGGCTTTCATCAGCCTGTTTTCTTTTACAAAGACCGAATACCTTCGGGAGTGTTCGGCGTCACGAGTTTGGCCTTATATGCATCAGCTCCGAATCATGTCTTTGGTCAAATGTTGGGTTTGCCCGGCTCCTGGGTTTGCCGCCTTATGTTCTGTTATTATCGGCTAAGGCAGGCCAAAGGAGAACTATTGTGATTGTGCCCTGGTTATTCCGGATGAGCGCCTGAGTAGAGAAAGCCGAAAACTGACTGTCATGATACAGTGAGAGACTGTTCAACCACTCGAAGACTCACCGGAATCTTTAAGGATACCTCCGCATTAACCAAGGGCCGTTTTCCGGCCACATACATATGCGCCCGTATTCGGATGCATGCGAATGTACCAGGGGCTACATAGTTGCCCCACCATAAGACTCCCATGGCTAAGCGAAAGTGTTACAGCTATATAGTCTGGTTGCCTAGTTCGACGTGCGATCACCTCCTTAATGGACCAAGATGTTGGATCAAGTGTGATTAAGCATATTTTTCGCGAACACCACCGCATTGTATGCGTGGGGGCTGAAGCCAATGTCTTCTATCTTTCGGACTACTTATACATATAAAAACGGTCGTAAAGGGGACATAATCATATTTTCAGGCAAAAAGTATAAATATTGCCTCATAATCAAAATGAACATTGTTTTACAATGATTTGACTTATCACTCGAAGAGGACATTCTTCAAGCACTGCGCCTCTATTAGGCGGGCACCTTCTGTGACCTGCGCCAAGTAGTGCTCGGCCGGATATTGGCTGCCCGCCGGATCCTGGGTCGCTATAATGATGGCCTCCATATCCGTCCAATAGGCTTTAACACGGGCAAGATCCATCCACGCACCCTCTATGCACGCCGACCTCCTCATGGCGTCAATCCGAGACACGGCCCCAAGGAATTGCTGCACCAAACTAAAGTAGTTGTCCGGCTTAGGCCCCTTCGGGCAAAGATGGTCTATTACAGACCGCATTGCAAGCCCGGACAGCCTGTGGAGCTCCGCCATAGCAGCCACCTTCTCATTTAGCGGCAGCGGGCGAGTGGGAGCATGGAACTGCGACCAGAAAAGCTTCTCCATTTCTTTATCACCTTGACCCTCGAAGAACTTAGCAGCGTTAGTTGTACTATTCGCCAAGTCCGCATATGCGTCTGCAGGACTCCAGCGCCCAGCCAGGGGAGCATACTTCGGATCCAAAAACCTCGTCCACAGTAAGTAGGAGCCCCCAGCCACGATTTTGTCAGCCTGTTGGAGCTCCTGCCACATACCCCGAACTTCGGTCCGCATCACCTTGGCGGCATTAAGTGCCTTGTCCAGCTCGGCTGAAGTAGCCTTATTCTCCTTTTCAAGGAGTACATACCGGTCGGCGGCATTTTTCAACTCCTCAGCCACTGCGGCTATTTTTTCCTCGCTTCGGCGATGAGCAGCATGTTCTGCTCTCAATTCTTCGGCCGCCTTTAGGGCAGCCACATTGCTAGCCCGAGCTTGTTCCTTGGCCTGAGCAAGTTCCGCCCTCAGGGCCTCCACGGCAGCAGCACCATCTGCAGTGCAAACACATGGCATTAACATTATGCCCCTCTCGCATTTTCCTATACAACATAATAAGGGAAGCAGAGCACATACCCTGTGACTCCTCCAGCCGTTTGTTCACCAGCGTGATATCGGCATCAATAGATCTGATCTGCCTCCTTAGTTCGGCAACTTCAACAGACTGGTCGGCTGCCGGATCCTTATATACATGCGCACATGTATAGCGTAGCCATTACTATATGATCCCCGTTTGCCGCCTATGGTGGGCAACCAGACTCTCAGGGGCTACTATCCATAGGGAGCACACCTAGCGCGTGCTTCATAACCAAAAAATAGTGCATTTTTCACTACATACCTCAAAGCCTTTGAGCAGGCTTGTAAATGCCTCATTCAAACCGCTGGTAGCAGATGAAATCTTCGTGAGCACCATGCTCGTTAAAGAGCGGTGCTCCTCCGAGAGCGCGGCTCGCTCTAGAAGGCCTGTCAGTACGTCCGACCGGACATCGAACTATGCCAGACCCTTCTCATCGCCCCCCGTGGGGGCCGAACACTCCGGGCTCAGGGTGACTGATGTGTTAACGTCCGGCTTCGGCAGATCCAGACTCCTCCATGACGACACCTCTGTGTCGCCCACTTCATGAGGCGGAGAGGTGGGTGGAGTCTCACTCTCCATCATCTACGGACGAAGATCCCCCGAAGACGAACTCTATTGAGAAGAGTTGCTCGCCGGACTGCAAAAGACGAAGTCCCGGTTATGGATCTCGGAGTAACACCATACCTTCGAATTAATGAATAACTTACGGCTCGGTGGAGGGCTGGCCCGTTGGTGGGCACGACTCGGTGAGGGTGCCCGTCGCGGCAGAGCCCCCTGGTGATACCTTCTTCCCTTGCTTGGGCGTCTCCGCCTCCAGGTCTTCGGAGGCTGCCCTCTTCTTCCCGCGTGGGGAGGAGGCTTTAACCTCCCCTTCCTGGCTATCCTCCATAGCAGATGTGGCGATTCCCCCGGTCTGGATGCATAGTGCGTGAAGTTTGGCTTCACTGCCCTTTCCTTCACCTTTCCCTGAGGGGATTTTGCTGAGCGCCCGGCCAAGCATCTTTGCAATGGTTGGACCAGGCAAGCCTTCAGGAAGTAGCGCTGGACACCTGATTCTCTCCGCCATGTTGAGCCATTCCTGGCCATAGAGGGATTTTCAGAATAATAGTTATGATAAATATAAATGAAGTGTCCGGCTTTAAGGTTACTTACTTGGGCATCTAGGTGATTGCAGCTTAGGCCCGCATCCTCGGTGGTGTCCGGACACTTTACTTGTGGTCTGAAGAATAATTTACACATCCCTTCGAGCTTCAGGCCGAAGAAGTGCTTAATAGTCCGCGGACCCTCCGGATTGAACTCCCACATCCGGAGAGGCCGACATTTGCACGGCAACATCCGTCGGACTAGCATCACTTGCATTATGCTGACAAGACTTATGTCCCTCTCAATGAGCTCCCGGATGCGATTCTGTAGTTCTGGTACATCGCCAGTAGGCCCATAATTCCGTCCTACGTTGGTCCAAGACGCCAACTATGACGGAGGGCCCGAGTGGAACGCGGGGGCGGCTACCCACTTTGTGCCTCTGGGAGCTGTAGCATAAAACCACCTCCGTTGCCATACATCGGATACTTCCGGGAAAGAACCCTCTAGCCATGGGGCATCAGCATTCCTGCTTATTATAGTGCCTCCACACTCCGCGTGTTGCCCCTCGATAATCTTTGGCTTCACATTGAAGGTCTTGAGCCATAAGCCGAAGTGTGGGGAGACGTGGAGAAAGGCCTCGCACACAATAATGAATGACGAGATATGGAGGATGGCGTCTGGAGCCAGATCATGAAAATCCAACCCATAGTAGAACATGAGCCCCCTCACAAAGGGGTCGAGGGTGAGGCCTAGGCCTCGAAGGAAGTGAGGAACAAACACCACGCTCTAATTAGGCTCCATCGTCGGGATGACTTGCCCTGGAGCAGCAAGCCTGCGCTGGATATCGGCAGTCAGGTATCAGACCTCCCTAAGCTTCGTGATGTCCTCCTCTTGAATCAAGGAGGCCACCCACCGGCCTTTTGCGTCGGATCCGGACATGTTGGAGGATTTGGGGTGTTGGAGCTTGGGTCTTAGGTGTTAGAACTCGAGGTGCGAGAAGGAGCAGGGGAGGTGGAAAAGAGGCGTAGGCCTTGACCCCTTTATAAAAGGGATGAATATCAAGAGTCCCCAGCGTGACCGCTTGAGACTTATCTAAAATATGCGGAGTCATATCAACGGTCGCCGTAGGGTCACACACGCCCATATTGATGAAAGATCCCGTAATAAGAGGAACACGATCTCTGGTTTGGCAGGACGTGCCAATAAAACCGCCTCGCAACACGAGTCGAGGTGGAGAAGGAAACGCCGGTTCGTGTTGTACTAGGCCACGATGCAAGGGCATGACATACGAAGATTGCCGGCAGAGCGAATTTGTGCTATGATCCTTACAATGTTGTGTGAATATCATCTTGCAGATCCGGACACGGTCTACGTGTTCGATAACAACCTTGGAGTATTCGGAAGGAGGAATCCGCCTTGCAATGCCGAAGACAAGACTGCGCACCGGACTCACCGCCATTGAAGCCAGGTTCAGGGGCTACTGAGGGAGTCCTGGATTAGGGGGTATCCGGACAGCCGGACTATGTACATCGTCCAGACTATTAAAGCGTGAGGACACAAGACTCAAGACTTTGGCCCGTGTCTGGATGGGACTCTCCTTTGCGTGGAAGACAAGCTTGGCGATCCGAATATTATATTTCCTTTCTTGTAACCGACTCCATGTAAACCCTAGCTCTCTTCGGTGTCTATATAAACCAGAGAGGATGTTCCTTAGAAGGCCGATAACAATTACAATCATACCATCATAGGCTAGCTCTTAGGGTTTAGCCTCTACGATCTCGTGGTAGATCTACTCTTGTATTACTCATATCTTCAATATTAATCAAGCAGGAAGTAGGGTTTTACATCCATCGAGAGGGCCCGAACCTGGGTAAACATTGTGTCCTTGCTTCCTGTTACCATCAGCCTAAGACGCACAGATCGGGACCCCGTACCCGAGATCCACCGGTTTTGACACCGCCACCCCCCTTCCTCTCTACCTCCCTTTTCCCCATTCGTACTCCGTGGGCGCCAAAACACCCTCTCCACCCCACCCTCCTCCGTCCGGCGCCGTCCGCCACCCCATCCACCGCCGTCCTCCTCCACCATGCTAGAGCTGATACCCCGACGCCGCTGTCCATTACAAGAGATCGACCTCTCTCATCCACGGCTTTGGACCGGGATCCTTGCATCCCGTCCTCTCACTTCATCCCCGTCGCCGTCCACCTTGTCGGCGCCGCTCCTATGACCGTCTCTCCACTGCGCCTCGCCGCCACCGTCTACCCTCCTAGATCTGCTTCCACGCCACTGACATCGATCGCTACCGCAGCACCGTCAAATTCTCAGCAGATGAGTACACGGCGCTGCACCAGAGGCGGTACTCTTTTGTATATGCTCAACTTATTTATCACAGCAAGAAAATAGATCGCCACTGCTTTACTCTGATTTCTCGTCTTGGTTGCAAAGTTTCCTTTGTCCGGTTTGCACCTTCAGATCCGCCATGGCACGCTCAACACTATACTCCCAATGCTTATGGTTTTCCCCTTTTATATTCCACACTAGTTAAATCACATTAGACTAAATTTCAAAATTGGGCCAGTCAATTTTTCAGAGCTCGCCGGAGTTCGCCGGTGCGACCGAAGGGGCTCGGGTGGTTGTGGGGCCTCGCTGAACGAAGAAAACTCGATGTGGGTTGGGGTTGGGGCGGGGGTGGGTGGTGGGGGTGGCGGAGAAACACAGGCGATGGGGGCCGGTGGTCCGGCCGGCGGCCCGTGCGGTGTTCTATATGGGAAGAATCAGAGATGAGGAAGAAGAAGGGTTAGGAGACGTAGGATCTTCATCCAACCGCCTGAAATGGTCGAGAGACAGCTGGGAGTTGCATTCTTAATACGCTCTGATTCATCATGTGTGGGCACTGCGCAACCAACATTTTATTATCCAAAATCTTCTTGCTCTTCTTTACCATGTTCCTCTTCCGTTCTTCTTTAATATGTACTCTCTTTGTTCCTAAATACAAGTCTTTGTACAGATTCCACCATGGACTACATATGGAGCAAAATGAGTGAATCTACACTCTAAAATGTATCTGGATACATCTGTATGTGATCCATAGTGGAAATCTCTACCAAGACTTATATTTTGGAATGGAGGGAGTATGATAGTAGTACAGTATGTTCCTTGTACTGAAGATGAGCAGGGACATTCGCAGTGCAGAGGTCTATACGGTCGGTTGTGATGGACACCTTGAGCCTCTTTGATTCGTAGGATCTTGTAAACATAGGAATAGGATTTGTAGTGGCCTGCCAACTTGAATCCTATAAGAATAGCAAGGAAATGCGGGGAGCTGTGTCGCCTTTGAGAGTTACACTGATATTAACAGTACCGCACCTTCACTTGAAGAGAGCTGGTATCCGAAGCCTTTCTAGCCGTACCAGTAATACTAGCACATATAATCCAGCAAGTTCAACTTTGCTGGTTTTACTATGATGCTTACGGTTTTCCCCGTTATATCTACACTATGATCTGTGTAGCTGCTTTGTGTCGCACTAGCAGCAGTGCACTCTTGAAGCTAAACACTGCAATGACTTACAAAATTGGCACCAAGGCATTGAGTGCCATTCTGGATGCAATGAAACTCATATGCTCCCCACCTGTTGATTCTTGTTCAGAATATGATCCTAATGACTCTTGTTCAAAATTGCCACATATAGAGAGACAACATGGAATTGCATTTCTTTGGGCGATATGATTCATCATGAGTGGGTAACCAACATTTTATGCAGTGAAGCGGAACCTCAAGAATATGCTTCCTATTTTGTTCTTTAACATGTTCCTCTTTGTTTATTCTGTATTTAGTACGTATAGTATGTTCCTTGTCAGGAAGGGGCGCAGGGACATCTTCAGTCAACAGCTGATAGAGCTGGCATGTACATGATCGATAGGCTTTCAATTACTAGCGGCAACACAACACCGTATTTTCAAGCCAGTTCCACTTTCCCAATTTATATATCATGGTTATGGTGTACCCCTGTTATGTACACTATGATCTGCCTAGTTGTTGTGTGCTCTTGTTATCATGGTTTGGCAATAAACTCTCTATACAGTATATTATGAACCTATTATCTGCCAGCTATCCTTACTTCTGGAGCCTATTTTTTTGTGTACTTGTGCCAGATTATATAAATGCACGCACCATATTACAGCACACATGAGCTCTCTCATCAGAATCCAATACAGCACACAAGTGTTTACAGGGGCGCCTCTATATAAGAATATCATCTGCATTACAAAGATAATCTCACAACTATTTATGTTTTCATGGTTCTCAGATATTATACGCAATTACAGTGAATATCAGAATCCGCGCATCAGAAGAATATTGTGGAACACTGCAATGACTTACAAAATTGGCACCAAGGCATTGAGTTCCATTCTGGAAGCAATGAAACTTGTACACTCCCCACCTGTTGATTCTTGTTCAGAATATGATCCTAATGACTATTCTAACCTTGAGGAGTCAAAGGCAGATGGCATGTCATGTTCACCCATCAAGGTGCATGTTCTAATTTGGCAAGGTTTTATTGATTGCGCGTATCTTGCATATGTTGTCTTGCATTTCTTGTACTTTGTTGCACCGCCATCTGCTTAGTTTACTCATCATATAACTCGAGATGCCATGCCCATCCATTATCAATACATATTCCATCTGTCATCATACCATGTTTTTTCACACAAATACTGTTCTTGTGCATCAGACATCAAAAAGGAAGAGCGTGATTGCTGAACCTGAAGGAGCACCAGCAAAGTCCTTGAAAAACATGGTGGTGCCGGAGAAATCAGACAGCGCCCCACTTATATTGGTTGTACAACCAGTGACATAAAATGTAAGACCGACTCCAGCAGACTGTACCCATACTTCACTGGCCACACCACTAGCCCCACCACACAGGACCTGCACTCCAGCAAAAGGTATACCGATTTCATTTGCCATAGCACCAGCCGTACCACAGAAAAATCCCACTCCAGCAAAAAGTACAGCAAGTTCACCGGCCGAAGACCTATCCGAACTACAAAGACGGCCAATTCCTATAGATTGGATCCCTATTCCGTTTATTCCTAGTTTAAAATACAATGCTTTCAATGTTGTTAGGGACTACGTGCATATATTCCCATCATGGGAAGATTATAGTGAAGACAAACACCATTTTCACATCTTCTTGTCCAACTTACGTGTAAGTGCTATTATTCATGGTTATTATTTTCCTATTTTCTGCTGATCGAACACATCAATGATTTACATAAAATTGTTGTAACTAGGCAAGGGTCAATCTGGATAGTCATGACGAGCAAAGCTTTCTTGTGCGTTTCAAGGAAGCATTGCAGCAGTATCTGTGTTACCTGAGGAAATCACACTTTGATGGCAAGTCTATAAACGAATTTCCGGTGAAGTCTCATGTGCTAAATTTAGAAGACATTGAATGGAAAAACCTTGTTATTAACTGGTATCGTTCCCAAGATGAGGTACTGTCTATGAAATCACATGAGAATTTGAACTTCTACTTTTCCGCATGTGCCTTACGGATCTTTTTTGCAGGAAATCTGCTCGAAAAAGAATTCCGGTTTGAAAAGAATGACAGGATATCGCAAATATGCTGCCCGCTGCTTTGCTCTTGTTAGTACCTGTTGTCATGTATCACTGTACTTGCATACATACCTGGTTCATTATGTGAGAGCAGTATGCATGATAGCTTGCTTATCAATTGTTTGCTGCAAATTATCTGATCTGTATGAATGGTTACATTAGTGTAGAATATATCCAATGCCAATGAATTTTTTTAGCTCTGCATTGTTCTTGTAAGTAAATTATGTCCTTTATCAATGTACTTATATTGACAGGTAGTTGTTCATGTACCATCACTATGCAGCTTATTTTCCTTTGCCCTCCATTTTCTACACATCAGATCTATATTTACTCTTACCATAAGGTTGGTACTGAAGAAGTTTAGTTGTGCATTGCTCTTTGCAGTGCCTTTTGCCTGTATTGCTGCACATACATTTATAGCTACTTGGTTATGTAGCATCACTCTTCAACTTATCTTAAATATTCTCCATTTTTTCATATATTATCACATCTATATTTGCTCTTAACAAAATGTAGAATAAAGGCAATGCTTATGAAGAAGATTCTGTGGTAAACTTCTTGAATTGCCCTCCCCCCACCCCATCAGCATGGACAAGGGCTTTATAGAGCCTGTCTTCACTAGTAATGTAAGTTTGTCCTTCTCAATCCTTCAAACTTTGTTGTGTATATTTGGTTAGGCATGGCTGCAACAGCTGTTTATTTTTGGTGTTTGCATCAAATTGCATGTTTAAAGTTTATTATGTAGTTCATACACAAAAGTTTGTCCTTCTCAATTTAAGTTTTCAGTTGTACAACCAAGTTCCTTCTTCATACCATGTAAATTAAACTATACAGAGCAAGTGATCTTCTTTTGCATTGCATGTATGCTCTGTTCTTCATCCGTAATCCAGTGGTGTGGTGAACCTACCAACTACAGCACAATGTCATATCCTGCAATGTCTTAACTATGAACAATGTCATATCATTCTACTATTATTTAAACCGTCTCTTTATTTGCCAATCTGAAATGGGATAAATTGACAGCACACTAACCATTGATACTTATGAGTTCTTGATCTATAATCCAGTGGTGTCGTGAAGCTGCCAACTCCTTCACAATGTCATTTCCTGCCATGTCTTGACCTGAACAATACCATATTTTGTTAATGCAATTTTAAACTGTGTCACTTTATTCGTCAGAAATGTGATGAATTGTCAGCACTGATACTTTTATGTGCAAAACCTGTCATCTCTCTGCTTGTTTATCTTTCAGAGTGAGGAAGATATAAGTGTTGAACAAGCGCAGTCTCACCATCTTGCTCAGTTGCTTGCGCTGCAGCTCCCCAGCAGGGCTGACCTTTCTTGAACTCTATTGAAGTGTTGTCAGTTTTGTATATTATTTTGTTGGCGTGTTTATTTGCACTGGTGGCGATCTTTGATGCCTAGTGTATGTAATCTGCTGTCTGCTTGTGATTTATTATCATAGTGGCGAACTTTGATGCCCAGTGGATGTAATATGCCGTAATTTCTTTATTGTATAGTCTAGATTTTTTCTTATTCACGATGATGCAGTTATTGTACTATATATATATCATGTCTCCGCAGTAAACCGGCCAAACCGTAAAATTATGGTACATAATCGGGTTGTCATGCCATCATGATGTATGATCCGCATCATGGGCCCCGTCAAACTGGCTCACTAGTAGATTTGGGGCTTTAATAGGCCGAGTAACCCCTGGCCCTCTTTTCGCAAGAAAACTCAATGGGCTTTTAGGAGGCTGAGAAGTAGGTTTGGCCTGAAACATGTCGAATAGCTCACGGGCCGGCAGCAGCCCGAAATGGACCCCGACCCATGATTGTGCGAATCAAATCACGGGCTTTTAACAGGCCAAAGTTGTCTCGGTCCTTGTTTGGCCCAATCAAATATCGGCTGCGAGCAGGCCAGATGCAAATCGGGCCATAGTTAGGCCCGACTATATGACAGGCTTTTAACAGGCAAAATTAATATAGGTCCAAAATGTTAAACCGGCCCTTAACAGGGCGAAACTAATATTAGGCTGAATTACTAAATGGGCCTTTAGCAAGTGGGCCCAAAATCATAGCGTCCAGTTAACGGGCCGAATCTGATATGGGCCATAATTGAGCCCAAAGCCTCGTAAAGGGTCGGACCTGATCTGGGCCGTGATTTGGCCCAGAACGTGGGAGGCTTTTAACGGGCCGGATCTCATATGGGCCATTATTAGGCTCGGAACGTGGCAGGCCATTAATGGACCAGATCAAATATGGGCCGGCATTTGGCCCAAAACATGGCAGCCAGTTAATGGGCCGGCCTACTAGGGTCCTCAAACTCTTATGGGCCTACAGCTGGGCCGGCCCATTAATGTCGGCAAAATCTCGTGGGCCTTTAGCTGGGCCAGCCCATTATGATCCGCAAGAATTTTGTGGGCCTTTACCTGGGCCGGGCCATTATGGCACACAAAAATCTTGTGGGCCTTTACCTGGGCCAGCCCATTATGGCCCGCAAAATCTTGTGGGCCTTTAGCTGGGCCAACCCATTATGGTCCACAAAATCTCGTGGGCCTTTAGCTGGGCCGGCCCATTATGGTCCACAAAATCTCGTGGGCCTTGAGTTGGGCCGGCCCATTTAAACTTGATGGGTCGTGCCACGTGTCGACGTATCATAGACACCTTCTGTCCAATGAGTGGATGACATTTGTCCCAATGATGAGCCGACACGTGTTTCCTCCAGCCAATGATGATTTTACACATGGAAAATCCCCATTGGTCGGGGCTGTTAATGGGTTATCGGATCCAAAACCCAACCCAATAGCTTAACGGTGTTTCGTTACGGTGGATGCCACGTGTCGGTCACACTTGACGAAAGCACTTTTGTGACGCGTGATTTATCGTCATGGAAGTGGACACTTCCGTGATGATAATTTTGGTAATGTCATGGAACACTTCTACGACAGCACAGGTATGGCAATCTTGATTCTGTCATAAAATCGTCATGGATGTACATGCATGACAAAAAACACGACCTACTGTGACAAACACGTATCATCACGGAAGTGTATTTTTTTTGTAGTGCTCCTAATGATGTGATCATGTTATCAACGACATCCAATATCCATGGTCAGGAAACCACAACCATCTATTGATCAACGAGCTAGTCAACGAGAGGCTTATTAGGGACATGTTGTGGTCTATGTATTCACACATGTATTACAGTTTCCGGTTAATACAATTATAGCATGAACAATAGACAATTATTATGAACAAGGAAATATAATAATAACCATTTTATTATTGCCTCTAGGGCATATTTCCAACAGTCTCCCACTTGCACTAGAGTCAATAATCTAGTTCACATCACCATGTGATTAACACTCATAGTTCACATCGCCATGTGACTAACACCCAAAGAGTTTACTAGAGTCAATAATCTAGTTCACATCGCCATGTGATTAACACCCAAGAGTTTACTAGAGTCAATAATCTAGTTCACATCACCATGTGATTAACACTCAATGAGTTAACGTTCTAGGGTTTGATCATGTTATGCTTACGAGAGAGGTTTTAGTCAACGGGTCTGCAACATTCAGATCCGTGTGTTCTTTGCAAATCTCTATTTCATATTGTAGATGTTGCTACTATGCTCCACTTGGAGCTATTCCAAATGGTTGCACTACTACACGTATCCGGTTTGCTACTTAGAGTCATCCGGATAGGTGTTAAAGCTTGCATCGACGTAACCCTTTACGCCGAACTCTTCCTCACCTTCATAATCGAGAAACATTTCCTTATTCCTAAGGACAATTTTGACAGCTGTCCAATGATCCACTCCTGGATCACTCTTATACCCCCTTGCCAGACACGTGGCAAGGCAAATCATGGCACACAACATGGCATATCCTATAGAGCCTATGGCTAAGGCATAGGGGACGAATTTCGTCCTTTCTCTATCTTCTGTCGTGGTCGAGCTTCAAGTCTTAGCTTCACACCTTACAACTCAAGCAAGAACTCCTTCTTTGACTGACCCATCTTGAACTCCCTCAATATCATGTCAAGGTATGTGCTCTGTGAAAGTCTTATCGGGCGTCTTGATCTATCTCTTATAGATCTTGATACCCAATATGTAAGCAGTTTTACACAGGTCTTCCTTTGAAAAAACTCCATTCAAACAACCCTTTATGCTTTCCAGAAATTCTACATCATTTCCGATCAACAATATGTCATCCACATAAAATTATCAAAAATGTTGTAGTGCTCCCACTCACTTTCTTGTAAATACAAGTTTCTTGCAAACTTTGTATAAACCCAAAAACTTTGATCACCTCATCAAAGTGTATGTTCCAACTCCGAGATGCTTGCTCCAGTCCATAGAAGGATCGCTAGAGTTTGCATACCTTTTAGAATCTTTAGGATCGACAAAACCTTTTGGTTGTATCATATACAACCTTTCCTCATGGAAACCGTCAAGGAAACTTTGTTTTGACATCCATCTACCAAATTTCGTAAATGAAAATGTAGCAGCTGCTAACATAACATAATTCTAACAGAATTTAACATCGCTATGATTGAGAGAGTCTCATCACAGTCAACTCCTTGAACTTGTCGCAAACTTTATTGAGACAAGTCGAGCTTCATAAATGGTGACATTACCATCAGCGTCTGTCTTCTTCTTAAATATCCATTTATTCTCAATGGCTTGTCGATCATCGGGCAAATCCACCAAAGTCCATACTTTGTTCTCATACATGGATCCTATCTCGGATTTCATGGCTTCCAGCCATTTGTTGGAATCCGGGCCCACCATCGCTTCTGCATAGCTCATAGGTTCATCGTTGTCCAACAACATGACCTTTAAGACAGGGTTACCACTCAGAAGTTGTACACACCCTTGTCGACCTACGAGGTTTGATAGTAACTTGGTCTAAAGCTTCATGATCATCATCATTAGCTTTCTCTTCAATTGACGTAGGTGCCACAAAAACATCATTCTGTGATGCGCTACTCTCTGGTTTAAGTGAAGGTTCAACAACCTCATCAAGTTCTATGTTTCTCCCACTCAATTCTTTCGAGAGAAAGTCTTTCTCGAGAAAAGACATGTTCCTAGCGATAAACACTTTGCCCTCAGATCTGAGATAGAAGGTATAACCAATTGTCTTGTTTGGGTATTCTATGAACACACAATTTTCCGCTTTGGGTTTGAGCTTTTCTGGCCGAAGCCTATCAGCATAAGCATCGTAGCCCCAAAAATTGAGAAACAACAACTTAGGTTTCTTGCCAAACCATAGTTCATACGGTGTCCTCTCCATGTACTTAGATGGTGCCCTATTTAAAGTGAATGTAGTTGTCTCTAATGCATACCCCCAAAATGATAGTGGTACATCGGCAAGAGACATCATAGAACGCACCATATCCAATAAGGTTCGATTACGATGTTCTGACACACCATTACGCTATGGTGTTCCAGGCGGCGTCAATTGTGAAATAATTCCACCTTGTCTTTAGTGATTGCCAAACTCATAACTCAGATACTCTTCCCTTGATCAGATCGTAGGAACTTGATCTTCTTGTTATGATGATTCTCAACTTCACTCTGAAATTGCTTTGAACTTTTCAAACGTTTCAGACTTATGCTTTATTATGTAAATATAACCATATCTACTTAATTCATCGGTGAAGGTGAGAAAATAACGATATCCACCGCGTGCGTCAACACTCATCGGACCGCACACAACAGCATGTGTGATTTCCAACAAGTTACTTGCCCGTTCCATTGTTCCAGAAAACGGGGTTTTAGTCATCTTGCCTATGAGGCATGGTTCGCATGTGTCAGGTGATTCAAAATCAAGTGACTCCAAAAGTCCATTAGCATTGAGGTTCTTTATGCGCTTTACACCAATATGACCTAAGCGGTAGTGCCACAAGAAAGTGGTACTATCATTATCAACTCTACATCTTTTGGCATCAATGTTATGAACATGTGTACCACTACGACCGAGATTCAATAAACCATTCACATTGGGTGCATGACCATAGAAGGTATTATTCATGTAAACAGAATAACCATTATTCTTTGACTTAAATGAATAACTGTATTGCAATAAACATGATCTAATCATGTTCATGCTCAACGCAGACACCAATGCAAACAACATTTATCTGGGTTCAACACTAATCCAATGAAAACACTTCCAACACACATCATCATCTCGCCATTTGCTAGTCTCCGTTTATTCCATAGCTTTTGTTTCGAGTTATGAATATTAGCAACTGAACTGGTATCTAATACCCATGTGCTACTAGGAGTACTACTAAGGTACACATCAATAACACATATATCAAATATACTTTTTCGAAGTTGCCAGCCTTCTTATCCACCAAGTATTTGAGGCAGTTCCGCTACCAGTGACCGTTCCCCTAATAGAAGCACTTCGTCTCGGGTTTGGGCTCTTGGGTTTCTTCACTAGAGCGGAAAATGGCTTGTCATTCATGAAGTTTCCCTTCTTGCCCTTGCCCTTCTTTGAAACCAGTGGTCTTGTTAACCATCAACACTTGACGCTCCTTCTTGATTTCTACCTTTACGGCCTTAAGCACGACGAACAGCTCTGGGATCATCATCCCTTGCATGTTATAGTTCATCATGAAACTCTAGCCGCTTGGTGATAGTGATTGGAGAACTTTTATCAATCACTCTTTTATCTGGAAGATTAACTCCCACTTGATTCAAGTGATTGAAGTACCCAGACATTCTGAGCACGTGCTCACTGGCTGAGCTATTCTCCTCCATCTTGTAGGCAAAGATCTTGTCAGAGGTCTCAAACCTCTCAATACGGGCATGAGCCTAAAATACCAATTTCAGATCTTGGAACATCTCATATGCTCTATGGCATTCAAAACGCTTTTGGAGCCCCGAATCTAAGTTGTAAAGCATGGTGCACTAAACTATCAGGTAGTCATCAGAACATGTCGGTCAGATGTTCACAACATACACAGACGATGCCAGAGGGGTTGGCACACCGAGCAGTGCATCTAGGACGGAAGCCTTCTGTGTAGCTGAGGACAATCCTCAAACTATGGCCCTAGTCCGCACAATTGCTTACAATATCTTTCAACTTAGTCTTTCTCTAGGAACGTATTAAAACAAGGAGCTAAACCGCGAGCTATTAATCCACAACATAATTTTCAAAGACAATTTAGACTATGTTCATTATAATTAAGTTCATCTAATCAAATTATTTAATGAACTCCCACTCAGATCCGAATCGACTAGGCCGTGTCCGATCATCACGTGAGACAGACTAGTCATCAACGGTGAACATCTCCATGTTGATCATATCTAATATACGACTCATGTTCAAACTTTCGGTCTCTCGTGTTCCGAGGCCATGTCTTTACATGCTAGGCTCGTCAAGTCAACCTAAGTGCTTTGCATGTGTAAATCTGGCTTACACCCATTGTATTCGAACATTAGAATCTATCACACCCGATCATCACATGGTGCTTCAAAACAACGAACCTTCGCAACGGTGCACAGTTAGGGGGAACACTTTCTTGAAATTTTAGTGAGGGGTCATCTTATTTATGCTACAGTCGTTCTAAGCAAATAAGATGCAAGCATGACAAACGTCACATGCAAATCATAAAGTGACATGATATGGCCAATATCATCTTGCGCTTTTGATCTCCATCTTCGGGGCGCGGCATGATAACCATCATCACCGGCATGACACCATGGTCTCCATCATCGTGTCTTCATGAAGTTGTCTCGCCAACTATTACTCCTACTACTATGGCTAACGGTTAGCAATAAAGTAAAGTCATTACATGGCGTTTATATTGAACCGCGGGTCATACAATAAATAAAGACAACTCCTATGGCTCCTGCCGGTTGTCATACTCATCGACATGCAAGTCGTGATTCCTATTACAAGAACATGATCAATCTCATACATCACATATATATAATTCATCACATACTTTTGGCCATATCACATCACATAGCATACCCTGCAAAAACAAGTTAGACGTCCTCTAATTGTTGTTGCATGTTTTACGTGGCTGCTATGGGTTTCTAGCAAGAACGTTTCTTACCTACACAAAAGCAGCAACGGTGATATGCCAATTTATATTTACCCTTCATAAGGACCCTCTTCATTGAATCCGATACGACTAAAGTGGGAGAGACAGTCACCCGCTAGCCACCTTATGCATCAAGTGCATGTCTGTCGGTGAAACCAGTCTCACGTAAGAGTACGTGTAAGGTCGGTCCGGGCCGCTTCATCCCACAATGCTGCCGAATCAAGATAACACTAGTAACGGTAAGCAAATTGACCAAATCATTGCCCACAACTACTTTGTGTTCTACTCGTGCATAGAATCTACACATAGACCTAGCTCATGATGCCACTGTTGGGGAACGTAGTAATAATTCAAAATTTTCCTCTGTGTCACCTAGATCAATCTAGGACATGGTGGCAACGAGAGAGAGAGGGAGTGCATCTTCATACCCTTGAAGATCGCTAAGGGGAAGCGTTACAAGAATGTGTTTGATGGAGTCGTACTCATAGTGATTCAATTCACGAAAGATCTAATCTAGCGCCGAACGGACGGCGCCTCCGTGTTCAACACACATATAGCCTGGGGATGTCTCCTCCTTCTTGATCCAGCAAGGGGAGAGGATAAGTTGAGGGAGAGCTCCGGCAGCATGACGGCATGGTGGTGGAGCTTGCGGTTCTCCTACAGGGCTTCGCCAAGCACTACAGAGGAGGAGGAGGTGTCGAAGGAGGGAGGGGCTGCACCAGGGAAGGGGTATGGCTGCCCTCTCTCTCCCTCACTATATATAGGGGGTGTGGGAGGAGGAGGCGCCCTAGGGTCTCCCTAGGGGAGGGGCCGCGGCCACAGGGGAAACCCTAGATGGGTTTGGGCACCCCACCCCTAGGAAACTTGCCCCCGAAGCCGGCAGGGGCGACTGCCCTAGGGGAGGCGCCCCCACCTCTCCAGGTTACATGAGATGGGGTGGGAGGGGGCACAGCCCCTTAGTGGGCTGATGTGCCCCCTCTCCTTGGCCCATAAGGCCCCCCAACGCTTGCCAGGGCCTCCGAAACTCCTTTCGGTCATGCTGGTCGTCACTCGGTACTCCCAGAACAATTTCGGACTCCAATACCCTTCGTCCAATATATCATCTTCACCTCCGAACCATTCCGGAGTTCCTTGTCACGTCCGGGATCTCATCCGGGACTCCGAACAACCTTCGGTAACCACATACTATTCCCATTACAACTCTAGCATCACTGAACCTTAAGTGTAGACCCTACGGGTTCGGGAACCATGCAAACATGACCGAGACACCTCTCCGGTCAATAACCAATAGCGGGATCTGGATACCCATATTGGCTCCCACATGTTCCACGATGATCTCATCGGATGAACCACGATGTTGGGGATTCAATCAATCCCGTATACAATTCCCTTTGTCCATTGGTATGTTACTTGCCCGAGATTCGATCGTCGGTATCCCCGTACCTCGCTCAATCTTGTTACCGGCAAGTCTCTTTACTTGTTCTGTAACGCATGATCCCATGGCTAACTCCTTAGTCAAATTGAGCTCATTATTATGATGCATTATCGAGTGGGCCCAGAGATACCTCTCCGTCATATGGAGTGACAGGGTGCTGCTTACTGAGTGAAGTGAAGTTGTTCCCGCCATGCCTGGGGCTTCGGGAAGCTCTGTCGAAGAGGCTTGCCGGAGTCCAGTTTCCTCCTCTTTCTGACCACTGTTGCCGCGGAGGGCTGAGTTAGGTGGAGAACAAAAGTCCCTGGTTCTATAGGGAGTTTTTGTGCAACGCACTTTGACAGATGATCAGAACTGCTATTTTCCGCACGTGGCATGTGCTCTATTTGTAATCCATCAAAGTGCTCCTCCAACTTTTTCACTTCCTCCACGTATGCCTCCGTCAATGGGCTTTGATAATCCTTTTTCATTTGTGTCACCACAAGTTATGAGTCTCCATGAATGATCAACTTCTTGATTCCCAACTCTATTGGGATCCTGAGCCCGGCAAGGAGCCCTTCATATTTCACAGTGTTGTTGGTAGCGTTCTCCTGGGGGAAATGCATTTGAACCACGTACTTGAGATGCTCCCAGTGGGTACGACGAGAACACACTAGCTCCTACACCTTGTAGGGAGAAGGCACCATCAAAGTACATGATCCACTCTTGGGGCGCTTCCTTGTGGGGATAACTGTCTCCGGTGCTTCTTCATCAGGGGTAGGTGTCCATTCTGCAATAAACTCTGCCAGTGCTTTGCTTTGAATAGTTGATGTGCCCTCGAACTTCAAACCAAAGCTTGATAACTCCAAATCCCATTACACTATTCTGCCAGTGGCCTCAGGGTTCCTCAGTATGCGTTGCAAGGGGAAGCGGGTGACAACTGTGATCTCGTGGGCTTGGAAGTAGTGGCGCAGTTTCCTTGAGGCCATGATGAGGCCAAAGGTCAACTTTTGCATGCTAGAATACCTTGATCTAGCCCCATGCAGCAGGGAGTTGACAAAGTACACTAGCCGATGCTGTTGGGTTTCGTAGTAATTTCAAAAAATTTCCTACGTGCACACAGGATCATGTGATGCATAGCAACGAGAGGAGAGTGTTGTCTACGTACCCAACGCAGACCGACTGCGGAAGCGATGACACGACGTAGAGGAAGTAGTCGTACGTCTTCACGATCCAACCGATCAAGCACCGAAACTACGGCACCTCCGAGTTCGAGCACACGTTCAGCTCGATGACGGTCCCCGGACTCCGATCCAGCAAAGTGTCGGGGAAGAGTTTCGTCAGCACGACGGCGTGGTGACGATCTTGATGAACTACAGCAGCAGGGCTTCGCCTAAACTCCGCTACAGTATTATCGAGGAATATGGTGGCAGGGGGCACCGCACACGGCTAAGGAATCGATCACGTCGATCAACTTGTGTCAACTTGTATGTTTAGAGGTGCCCCTGCCTCCGTATATAAAGGATGGAGGAGGAGGAGGCCGGCCAAGGCAAAGGTGCGGCCAGGATAGGGAGTCCTACTAGGACTCCAAGTCCTAGTAGGAGTCCACCAAGAGGGGAGGAAGGGAGAAGGAATAGGAGGAGAAGGAGAGGTGGCCGGCCCCCTTTTCCCTAGTCCAAATCGGACTAGAGGGGAGGGGGGGCGCAGCCTTTTTCTCCTCTTCCCACTAAAGCCCATCAAGGCCCAATACTCTTTCCCGTATTCCCGTAACCCCCCGGTACTCCGGAAAATACCCGAATCACTCGGAACCTTTCCGAACTCCGAATATAGTCGTCCAATATATCGATCTTTACGTCTCGACCATTTCGAGACTCCTCGTCATGTCCCCGATCTCATCCGGGACTCCGAACTCCTTCGGTACATCAAAACTCATAAACTCATAATATAACTGTCATCGAAACCTTAAGCGTGCGGACCCTACGGGTTCGAGAACAATGTAGACATGACCAAGACACGTTTCCGGTCAATAACCAATAGCGGGACCTGGATGCCCATATTGGCTCCTACATATTCTACGAAGATCTTTATCGGTCAGACCGCATAACGACATACGTTGTTCCCTTTGTCATCGGTATGTTACTTGCCCGAGATTTGATCGTCGGTATCCAATACCTAGTTCAATCTCGTTACCGGCAAGTCTCTTTACTCGTTCCGTAATACATCATCTCACAACTAACATATTAGTTGCAGTGCTTGCAAGGCTTATGTGATGTGCATTACCGAGAG
This sequence comes from Triticum dicoccoides, assembly GCF_002162155.2. Taxonomy (NCBI): domain Eukaryota; kingdom Viridiplantae; phylum Streptophyta; class Magnoliopsida; order Poales; family Poaceae; genus Triticum; species Triticum dicoccoides. Next base: position 117,831,847 of record NC_041385.1, read on the forward strand.
GGCCCAGAGATACCTCTCCGACAATCGGAGTGACAAATCCTAATCTCGAAATATGCCAACCCAACATCTACCTTTGGAGACACCTGTAATGCTCCTTTATAATCACCCATTTACGTTGTGACGTTTGGTAGCACCCAAAGTGTTCCTCCGGCAAACGGGAGTTGCATAATCTCATAGTCATAGGAACATGTATAAGTCATGAAGAAAGCAATAGCAACATACTAAACGATCAGGTGCTAAGCTAATGGAATGGGTCATGTCAATCAGATCATTCAACTAATGATGTGACCTCGTTAATCAAATAACAACTCATTGTTCATGGTCAGGAAACATAACCATCTTTGATTAACGAGCTAGTCAAGTAGAGGCATACTAGTGACACTCTGTTTGTCTATGTATTCACACATGTATTATGTTTCCGGTTAATACAATTCTAGCATGAATAATAAACATTTATCATGATATAAGGAAATAAATAATAACTTTATTATTGCCTCTAGGGCATATTTCCTTCAGTCTCCCACTTGCACTAGAGTCAATAATCTAGTTCACGTCGCCATGTGATTTAACAGCAATAGTTCACATCACCATGTGATTAACACCCAAAGGGTTTACTAGATTCAGTAATCTAGTTCACATCGCTATGTGATTAACACCCAAGGAGTACTAAGGTGTGATCATGTTTTGCTTGTGAGAGAATCTTAGTCAACGGGTATGTCATATACAGATCCGTAAGTATTTTGCGAATTCTATGTCTACAATGCTCTGCACGGAGCTACTCTAGCTAATTGCTCCCACTTTCAATATGTATCTAGATCAAGACTTAGAGTCATCTAGATTAGTGTCAAACTTGCATCGGCGTAACCTTTTACGACGAACCTTTTTCCATAATCGAGAAACATATCCTTATTCCACTAAGGACAATTTTGACCGCTCTCCAGTGATCTACTCGTAGATCACTATTGTACTCCCTTGCCAAACTCAGTGGTATGGCATACAATAGATCTGGTATACAGCATGGCATACTTTATAGAACCTATGACTGAGGCATAGGGAATGACCTTCATTCTCTTTCTATTTTCTGCCGTGGTCGGGCTTTGAGTCTTACTCATCTTAACACCTTGCAACACAGGCAAGAACTCCTTCTTTGACTGTTCCATTTTGAACTATTTCAAAAATTTATCAAGGTATGTATTCATTGAAAAAATCTTATCAAGCGTCTTCATCTATCTATATAGATCTTGATGCTCAATGTGTAAGCAGCTTCACCAAGGTCTTTCTTTGAAAAACTTTTATTCAAGTATCCTTTCATGCTTTGCAGAATAATTCTACATTATTTCCGATCAACAATATGTCATTCACATATACTTATCAGAAATGTTGTAGTGCTCCCACTCACTTTCTTGTAAATACAGGCTTCACTGTAAGTCTGTACAATAACTATATGCTTTGATCAACTTATCAAAGCGTATATTCCAACTCCGAGATTCTTGCACCAGTCCATAAATGGATCGCTGGAGCTTGCACACTTTGTTAGCTCCCTTTGGATCGACAAAACCTTCCGGTTGCATCATATACAACTCTTCTTCCAGATATCCATTCAGGAATGCAGTTTTGACATCCATCTGCCAAATTTCATAATCATAAAATGCGGCAATTGCTAACATGATTCGGACAGACTTTTAAGCATCGATACGAGTAAGAAAATCTCATCGTATTCAACACCTTGAACTTTGTCAAAAAACCTTTTTCGACAAGTCTAGCTTTGTAGATAGTAACACTACTATCAACGTCCGTCTTCCTCTTGAAGATCCATTTATTCTTAATGACTCACCGATCATCGGGCAAGTCAATCAAAGTCTACACTTTGTTCTCATACATGGATCATATCTCAGATTTCATGGCCTCAAGCCATTTCGTGGAATCTGGGCTCATCATTGCTTCCTCATAGTTCGTAGGTTCATCATGGTCTAGTAACATGACTTCCAGAACATGATTACCGTACCACTCTGGTGCGGATCTTACTCTGGAAGACCTACGAGGTTTGGTAGTAACTTGATCTGAAGTTTGATGATCATCATCATTAACTTCCTCACTTATTGGTGTAGGAATCACTAGAACTGATTTCTGTGATGAACTACTTTCCAATAAGGGAGAAGGTATAATTACCTCATCAAGTTCTACTCTCCTCCCACTCACTTCTTTCGAGAGAAACTCCTTCTCTGGAAAGGATCCATTTTAGCAACGAATGTCTTGCCTTCGGATCTGTGATAGAAGGTGTACCCAACAATTTCCTTTGGGTATGAAGACGCACTTCTCCGATTTGGGTTCGAGCTTATCAGGATGATACCTTTTTCACATAAGCATCGCAGCCCCAAACTTTAAGAAACAACAGGTTAGGTTTACTGCTAAACCATAGTTCATACAGTGTCGTCTCAACGGATTTAGATGGTGCCCTATTTTAAAACGTGAATGCAGCTGTCTCTGATGCATAACCCCAAAACGATAGTGGTAAAGAGATATCATAGATCGCACCATATCAAATAAAGTGCGGTTACGACGTTCGGGCACACCATAACGATGTGGTGTTCCAGGTGGCGTGAGCTGTGAAACTATTCCACATTGTTTTAATTGAAGACCAAACTCATAACTCAAATATTTGTCTCCGCGATCAGATCGCAGAAACTTTATTTTCTTGTTACGATGATTTTTCCACTTCACTCTGAAATTCTTTGAACCTTTCAACTATTTCAGACTTATGTTTCATCAAGTAGATATACCCATATCTGCTCAAATCATCTTGTGAAGGTCAGAAAACAACGATGCTTGCCACGAGCAACAGCACTCATTGGATCGCATACATCGGTATGTATTATTTCCAACAAGTCAGTAACTCGTTCCATTGTTCCGAAGAACGGAGTTTTAGTCATCTTGCCCAAAAGGCACGGTTCGCAAGCATCAAATGATTCATAACCAAGTGATTCCGAAAATCCATCTTTATGGAGTTTCTTCATGCGCTTTACACCGATATGACCCAAACGGCAGTGCCACAAATAAGTTGCACTATCATTATTAACTTTGCATCTTTTGGCATCAATATTATGAATATGTGTATCACTACGATCGAGATCCAACGAACCATTTTCATTGGGTGTGTAACCATATAAGGTTTTATTCATGTAAATAGAACAACAGTTTATTCTCTTACTTAAATGAATAACCGTATTGCAATAAACATGATCAAATCATATTCATGCTCAACGCAAACACCAAATAACATTTATTTAGGTTCAACACTAATCCCGAAAGAATAGGGAGTGTGCGATGATGATCATATCAATCTTGAAACTACTTTCAACACACATCATCACTTCACCCTTAACTAGTTTCTGTTTATTCTGCAACTCCCGTTTCGAGTTACTACTCTTAGCAACTGAACCAGTACCAAATACCGAGGGGTTGCTATAAACACTAGTAAAGCACACATCAAACACATGTATATCAAATATACCCTTTTTCACTTTGCCATCCTTCTTATCCACCAAATATTTAGGGTAGTTCCGCTTCCAGTGACCATTTCCTTTGCAGTGTAAGCACTCAGTTTCAGGCTTTGGTTCAGCTTTGGGCTTCTTCGTGGGAGTGACAACTTGCTTGTCAATCTACTTGAAGTTCCCCTTTCTTTCCCTTTGTCCTTTTCTTGAAACTAGTGATCTTGTCAACCATCAACACTTGATGCTCTTTCTTGGTTTCTACCTTCGTTGATTTCAACATCACGAAGAGCTCGGGAATCATTTTCATCATCCCTTGCATACTATAGTTCATCACGAAGTTCTACTAACTTGGTGATGGTGACTAGAGAATTCTGTCAATCACTATCTTATCTGGAAGATTAACTCCCACTTGATTCAAGCGATTGAAGTATCCAGACAATCTGAGCACATGCTCACTAGTTGAGCGATTCTCCTCCATCTTTTAGCTATAGAACTTGTTGGAGACTTCATATCTCTCAACTCGGGTATTTGCTTGAAATATTAACTTCAATTCCTGGAACATCTCATATGGTCCATGACGTTCAACACGTCTTTGAAGTCCCGATTCTAAGCCGTTAAGCATGGTGCACTAAACTATCAAGTAGTCATCATATTGAGCTAGCCAGACGTTCATAACTTCTGCATCTGCTCCTGCAATAGGTCTGTCACCTAGCGGTGCATTAAGGACATAATTCTTCTGTGCAGCAATGAGGATTTAACCTCAGATCACGGATCAAATCCGCAACATTGCTACTAACATTTTTCAACACAATTTTCTCTAGGAACATATCAAAATAAACACAGGGAAGCAACAACGCGAGCTATTGATCTACAACATGATTTGCAAAATACTACCAGGACTAAGTTCATGATAAATTTAAGTTCAATTTAATCATATTACTTAAGAACTCCCACTTAGATAGACATCCCTCTAATCCTCTAAGTGATCACGTGATCCAAATCAACTAAACCATGTCCGATCATCACGTGAGATGGAGTAGTTTCATCGGTGAACATCATTATGTTGATCATATCTACTATATGATTCACGCTCGACCTTTCGGTCTCCGTGTTCCGAGGCCATATCTGCATATGCTAGGCTCGTCAAGTTTAACCTGAGTATTGTGCGTGCGCAACTGTTTTGCACCCGTTGTATTTGAACGTAGAGCCTATCACACCCGATCATCACGTGGTGTCTCAGCACGAAGAACTTTCGCAACGGTGCATACTCAGGGAGAACACTTCTTGATAATTTAATGAGAGATCATCTTATAATGCTACCGTCAATCAAAGCAAGATAAGATGCATAAAAAGATAAACATCACATGCAATCAATATAAGTGATATGATATGGCCATCATTATCTTGTGCTTGTGATCTCCATCTCCGAAGCACCGTCATGATCACCATCGTCACCGGCGCGACACCTTGATCTCCATCGTAGCATCGTTGTCGTCTCGCCAATCTTATGCTTCCACGACTATCACTACCGTTTAGTAATAAAGTAAAGCATTACATCGCGATTGCATTGCATACAATAAAGCGACAACCATATGGCTCCTGCCAGTTGCCGATAACTTGGTTACAAAACATGATCATCTCATACAATAAAATTCAGCATCATGCCTTGACCATATCACATCACAACATGCCCTGCAAAAACAAGTTAGACATCCTCTACTTTGTTGTTGCATGTTTTACGTGGCTGCTACGGGCTTAAGTAAGAACCAATCTCACCTATGCATCAAAACCACAATGATAGTTTGTCAAATAGACTCCGTTTTAACCTTCGCAAGGACCGGGCGTAGCCATACTTGGTTCAACTAAAGTTGGAGAGGCAGTCGCCCGCAAGCCATCTCTGTGCAAAGCACGTCGAGGGAACCGGTCTCGCGTAAGCGTACGCGTAAGGTTGGTCCGGGTCGTCTCGTCCAACAATACCGCTGAATCAAAATATGACATGCTGGTAGGCAGTATGACTTGTATCGTCCACAACTCACTTGTGTTCTACTCGTGCATATAACATCAACATCATTAACCTAGGCTCGGATGCCACTGTTGGGTTTCGTAGTAATTTCAAAAAATTTCCTACGTGCACACAGGATCATGTGATGCATAGCAACGAGAGGAGAGTGTTGTCTACGTACCCAACGCAGACCGACTGCGGAAGCGATGACACGACGTAGAGGAAGTAGTCGTACGTCTTCACGATCCAACCGATCAAGCACCGAAACTACGGCACCTCCGAGTTCGAGCACACGTTCAGCTCGATGACGGTCCCCGGACTCCGATCCAGCAAAGTGTCGGGGAAGAGTTTCGTCAGCACGACGGCGTGGTGACGATCTTGATGAACTACAGCAGCAGGGCTTCGCCTAAACTCCGCTACAGTATTATCGAGGAATATGGTGGCAGGGGGCACCGCACACGGCTAAGGAATCGATCACGTCGATCAACTTGTGTCAACTTGTATGTTTAGAGGTGCCCCTGCCTCCGTATATAAAGGATGGAGGAGGAGGAGGCCGGCCAAGGCAAAGGTGCGGCCAGGATAGGGAGTCCTACTAGGACTCCAAGTCCTAGTAGGAGTCCACCAAGAGGGGAGGAAGGGAGAAGGAATAGGAGGAGAAGGAGAGGTGGCCGGCCCCCTTTTCCCTAGTCCAAATCGGACTAGAGGGGAGGGGGGGCGCAGCCTTTTTCTCCTCTTCCCACTAAAGCCCATCAAGGCCCAATACTCTTTCCCGTATTCCCGTAACCCCCCGGTACTCCGGAAAATACCCGAATCACTCGGAACCTTTCCGAACTCCGAATATAGTCGTCCAATATATCGATCTTTACGTCTCGACCATTTCGAGACTCCTCGTCATATCCCCGATCTCATCCGGGACTCCGAACTCCTTCGGTACATCAAAACTCATAAACTCATAATATAACTGTCATCGAAACCTTAAGCGTGCGGACCCTACGGGTTCGAGAACAATGTAGACATGACCAAGACACGTTTCCGGTCAATAACCAATAGCGGGACCTGGATGCCCATATTGGCTCCTACATATTCTACGAAGATCTTTATCGGTCAGACCGCATAACGACATACGTTGTTCCCTTTGTCATCGGTATGTTACTTGCCCGAGATTTGATCGTCGGTATCCAATACCTAGTTCAATCTCGTTACCGGCAAGTCTCTTTACTCGTTCCGTAATACATCATCTCACAACTAACATATTAGTTGCAGTGCTTGCAAGGCTTATGTGATGTGCATTACCGAGAGGGCCCAGAGATACCTCTCCGACAATCGGAGTGACAAATCCTAATCTCGAAATATGCCAACCCAACATCTACCTTTGGAGACACCTGTAATGCTCCTTTATAATCACCCATTTACGTTGTGACGTTTGGTAGCACCCAAAGTGTTCCTCCGGCAAACGGGAGTTGCATAATCTCATAGTCATAGGAACATGTATAAGTCATGAAGAAAGCAATAGCAACATACTAAACGATCAGGTGCTAAGCTAATGGAATGGGTCATGTCAATCAGATCATTCAACTAATGATGTGACCTCGTTAATCAAATAACAACTCATTGTTCATGGTCAGGAAACATAACCATCTTTGATTAACGAGCTAGTCAAGTAGAGGCATACTAGTGACACTCTGTTTGTCTATGTATTCACACATGTATTATGTTTCCGGTTAATACAATTCTAGCATGAATAATAAACATTTATCATGATATAAGGAAATAAATAATAACTTTATTATTGCCTCTAGGGCATATTTCCTTCAGATGCACCACCTTCTTTCTTGCCATGATACTGGAATTGTCTCTGTTGCCCCACTCCTCTTTGTTTAGATCTGCATCCAATCTTGCCGGGATGAGTTCACTTTCCTCTCCGGAGGGGACGGTAGTCACGGCTGCTCCTTTGTCTACCTCCAGCCATGCCACTAGTGCTGCACTAACCACTTGATTGGTTATCGCTAGGTATAGCAGCAACAGCTCTTGTGGTTTGGGAGTGTCTAAGGTGGGAACAAAGGAAAGATAGGTCTTCAAATCTTGCAGCACAACGTCTGCCACCAGGGTCCACTCCATGGGCCCTGCCTTCTTCAAGATTTTTGAAGAACGGCAAGGCGCTCTTGGCAGACTTGGAAATGAACCTGCTTAGCGCGGCAACACATCTCGTCAGATGTCTCACATCTTTAACTATCTTGGGTGCTTGAATCTGCTCGATCGCCTTGATCTTGTCGGGGTTGGCCTCTATCCCCCGGTGGGTCACAAAGAATAAAAGTAGCTTGCCGGAAGGAACGCCAAACACACACTTCTCTGGGTTTAGCTTCAAGTTGATCTTGCGCATATTTGCAAATGTCTCTTCCAAGTCATGAATGAGGGTTGATTTGTCATTGGTTTTGACCACTATGTAATCCATGTTGGCTTCAATATTCCTGTGCAGCTAGGATTTGCTACCTCTTGAGCTTGCATTGGTTTTTCCGTTGAAGAGGAAAGGGTGATGCAGCAAAGTAGAGTAAGTATTTCTCTCAGTTTGAGAACCAAGGTATCAATCCAGTAGGAGACAACGAACAAGTCACCAAATACCTGCACAAACAATCAACAACTTGCACCCAACGCGATAAAGGGGTTATAAATCCCTTCACAGTTACTTGCAAAAGTGAGATCTGATAGAGATAGATAAAAAGTAAAGTAAATATTTTTGGTTTATAGATCGGAAAGTAAAAGATTGCAAAAAGACTAGACCGGAAACTAAAATTGTAGATCGCAAACTTATATGATGGAAAATAGACCCGGGGGCCATAGGTTTCCCTAGAGGCCTCTCTCAAGATAGAAAATATTACGGTGGGTGAACAAATTACTGCCGAGCAATTGATAGAAAAGCGCAAAGTTATGGTGATATCTAAGGCAATGATCATGAATATAGGCATCACGTCTGTGTCAAGTAGACCGACTCCTGCCTGCATCTACTATTATTACTCCAAACATCGACCGCTATCCAGCAAGCATCTAGAGTATTACGTTCATAAAGAACAGAGTAACACTTTAAGCAAGATGACATGATGTAGAGAAATTAACTCAAGCAATATGATGAAAACCCCATCTTTTTATCCTCGATGGAAACAATACAATATGTGCCTTGCTGCCCCTACTATCACTGGGAAAGGACACCGCAAGATTGAACCCAAAGCTAAGCACTTCTCCCATTGGAAGAAAAACCAATCTAGTTGGCCAAACAAAATCGATAGTTCGAAGAAAGTTGCAAAGATATCAAATCATGCATATAAGAATTCAGAGAAGATTCAAATAATATTCATAGATAAGCTGATCATAAATCCACAATTCATCGGATTTCGGAAAACACATCGCAAAAAAGTATTACATCGAATAGATCTCCAAGAACATCGCGGAGAACATGGTATTGAGAATCAAAGAGAGAGAAGAAGCCATCTATATAGCTACTGGATATAGACCCGTAGGTATGTGGTAAACTACTCACGCTTCATCGGGAGGCAATGGTGTTGATGTAGAAGCCCTCCGTGATCGAATCCCCCTCCGGCAGGACGCCGGAAAAGGCCCCTAGATGGGATCTCACGGGTACACAAGGTTGTGGCGGTGGAAAAGTGTTTTCGTGGCTCTATCTGTTGGTTTTCGCATATCTGAGAATATATAGGCGAAGAAACTAGGTTGGTGGAGTCACGAGGGGCCCACAAGGGGTGGAGGGCGCACCCAGGGGTCCGTCCTTGTGGTCGCCTCATGGCTTCTCGGAGTTGCACTCCAAGTCCTCTAGATGTCTTCTGGTCCAAGAAAAATCATCGTTGAAGTTTTATTCCGTTTGGACTCCGTTTGGTATTCCTTTTCTACGAAACTCTAAAACAAGGAAAACACATAAACTGGCACTGGGCTCTAGGTTAATAGGTTAGTCCCATAATAATATAAAATAGCATATTAATGCATATAAAACATCCAAAATAGATAATATTATATTAAGGAACAATAAAACATTATAGATATATTGGAGACGTATCAAGCATCCCCAAGTTTATTTCCTGCTCGTCCTCGAGTAGGTAAATGATAAAAACAGAATTTTTGATGTGGAATGCTACCTAACATATTTATCCATGTAATTTCTTTTATTGTGGCATGAATGTTCAGATCCGTATGATTCAAATCAAAAGTTTTATATTGACATAAAACAATAATACTTCAAGCATACTAACAAGGCAATTATGTATTCTCAAAATAACATGGCCAAAGAAAGCTTATCCCTACAAATTCATATGGTCTGGCTATACTCCATCTTCATCACACAAAATATTTAAATCATGCACAACCCCGATGACAAGCCAAGCAATTGTTTCATACTTTTGATGTTCTCAAACTTTTTCAACTTTCATGCAATACATGAGCGTGAGCCATGGACATAGCACTATAGATGGAATAGATGGTGGTTGTGGAGAAGAAAAAACGAAGGAGATAGTCTCACATCAATTAGGCGTATCAACGGGATATGGAGATGCCCATCAATAGATATCAATGTGAATGAGTAGGGATTGCCATGCAACGGATGCACTAGAGCTATAAGTTTATGAAAGATCAAAAAGAAACTAAGTGGGTGTGCATCCAACTTGCTTGCTCACGAAGACCTAGGGCACTTGGAGGAAGCCCATCATTGGAATATATAATCCAAGTTCTATAATAAAAAATTCCCAATAGTATATGAAAGTGACAATATAGGAGACTGAAAGTGCAATCATGCCCTTAATCTTATTTTGATGTTGATGACAATATACTCATAGGGGATTAACAAAGTTTGTCAAGTATATCTCAGGTTTTAGTCCCGTCGGGATCATGTGTGTGTGGATTATGACTTCGTAAATATTTACCTTCCTCAAGAACAAAGAAAAAAGTGTACTGGCTTAGGCACTTTTTTATGCTTGTTCTTAAGTATAGGGATCCCGCACTATTAAAAGGGGAACATGGGGTCTTGTGAGAGTCTTGCTCAAAATCTTCTTCTAAAACTTATTTTCTGATCTTTGTCTCTGACGGACGACCGGTACTCACCGGACGTATGGTTCCTCCTATACAGAGCCAAAACATCAGACGTCTGGTATTCACCGGCCGTCTGGCAATCTCTCATTAGTACCAAAACCTCGGACGTCCGGTATTCTTCGGTCATCCGATACCTTTCCTACAAAACCAAAACAATCGGTTGTCCGACGTCCATCAGACGTCCTGTACTTTCTCTATCGAGCCAAATCATCGGACGTCTAGGATCCTCCGGTCTTCCGGTACCTTCTATACGGTGCCAAAACATCGGACGTCCGGTGTCTGCCGAGCCCTCCGTCGTCTTGTGTGTATCGGACGTCCAATGCTGCAGTGATGTTTTGGTCCCAATGACCACTTATTGAGGCATACTATAAATATCTCTCTCCTATCCCATGTGAGGGTTGACCATTCACTTCAAACATCCTCAAGAACACTTTTCACTCTCTCACACACTCTCCTACACCAAATCTTAGATCCCCAAGGGATTTGAGAGCATTTGAGAGAAGTTGTCCACCCAAATAGATCCACTCCTTCCCCTTCTTTGCACTAAAGGAATTCATGATTTGAGCAAGTCTTGAGCTTTTCCCCATCGTTCTTGTTACTCTTGGAGGTTGCAAACTCCTAGGCGGTAGGAGTCATTTAGAGAGGAATCTACCAATTTGATTACCCCTGGAAAGTTTGTGAGGGTTTGGAGATCACCCCAAGGTCTACCACTAGTGGTTGAGAAACGCCTTTGTGGTGTTGTCTCAAAGGGAGAATAGGGTGAGCCTTCGTGGCGTTGGTGTGCCTTCGTGGTAACATCCACCTCTCTAACGGTGACGTAGCTTCACTCTAAGGAAGTGAACATCGGCATACATCCTTGTCTCTCAGAGTTGCGGTTATCCCTAACCCTAACTTCCTACTTGTGGTTACTTGTCTCTTAGGCCTTACTTATATCATATTGTGCTTGCTTACTCACATATTTGTGTTTCTCGTTTACCTTGCTTAGCTCTAAGCATCGTACTTGCAAATGTTAGGCTCACTTTCATATTCTGCATTATCACCTAAACATTTCTAAGTAATAATTAAAATTTGTAATTGTACCTATTCACCACCCCTTTAGGTCCATCTCGATCCTTTCAATTGGTATCAGAGCCTTGTGCTCTATTCTTGTGGCTTAACCGCCCTAGAGCGAGATGGACCTCGATGGGACTCCCCTTGTTGCAGATCCGAATGAGAAGGGCAATGCTTCTTCAGAAGTCAAGTCCTTGACTTCTGAGGATCTGGAACAAGCCCTTGCTAAGCAAAAGGAGAAGCATGATGCTTCTCTTGAGGCATTGGTCCAAATGAGGCCAGCCACATTAACCATGATGCTCGCGCCACTTTCGGGTGGTCCGGCCTTGAGGCCAACTGTACCTACTCTTTCACTTGGCCAACAACCTCCTAGCAATGATCAATCTAGTGATCCATGGCTTTATGTTGGACCTCAAGTTGAGAAACCTAAGTATAATCATGGAGGAAAACCTCCTTTGCTTGATGATAGTTCCAATTTTGCTTTGCAGAGAGTTGGTATGCAGGACCATCTTAGGTATGCCAATGATGAAATGTTGGACTTCTGGAGCATGGCTACAACCTTATTGACCCAAAGAATCTCACTCCAAGAGAAACTTATGACAAGAATCTTAATGACACCGCAATCATGTGCATAAGAAAAGGAATGCATGATAAGCAAAGGATACCGTACATACACATCACAAGTGCCAAGGAATTGTGGGATAGCATTGTGAGGACCAAGACCGATACCTCCACTCTCTGGCTTGCTCAATATGAAATTGCCAAGGGTAAATTCCAAAACTTTTGTATGGAGAAAGGTGAATCACCCAAGCAGCTCCTTGAGCGTCTTATGACTATCATCGCCGACATCCAGTCTTGTGATTATGACAAGACACAAGATGGATTCGACTTGACTAAGCGATTTCTCGTGGACAAGTTGCTTCATGCTCTTGTTCTGTATCATCACCAAATGGTGTGGGAAATAAGACAACACCATGGATTCAACGAAATGACTCTGTATGACATCATATCCACTTTCCAACTATTTGAAGAGTCAAAGGCAAATGCTACAAAACATCTTGCCATGCATGGTACCTCAACATCAAAAATTAATCTTGCATTGAAGGTCAAACATGTATATGAAGAAGAGCAAATTGAAGAAGAAGATGATGACGAGGATGAACATGGTGATGACATTGACTCTGATGAGAGCCCTTCATATGAAGACATTGCCCTCTTTGTCAAGAAGTTTAGCGCGGGAAAATTCAAAGGAAGATTCCAGAAGAAGAAAGTGAGAAAATGCAACAACTGTGAAGAAACCAACCACTTCTCCAATGGTTGCCCTTATGAGAAGAGAGAAGAAAAACCAAGGTTTCCCAAGAAGAAGTTGCCAAATCCTTTGAACTCCAAGATCAAGAAGAGAGATGGGAAAGCAATAGTTGCTCATGAAGAATACGATCAGGATGATGTTAGTGGTGTTGCCGGAGTAGCTCAAGATTCTCAAAAAACCTTGAGGCTAGTTCATAAGAGTGGTGATGTTGTCACCTACAACTATATGAAAGACTACAAGGGCAACATTCACAAGTGCCTAATGGCAAAGGCCGTGGTAGACGATGGAGAGGACCAAAACTCTCCTGGCAAGGTCAAGGTAACCCCACGATCAAACCCTCCTCTTTTCACTCCTATTCCTAGTGATGAGTATCTTGATGCGGAGGATAATTATGATGATGATGATATAGATGATCCTATGCTTTGCTAAACTAAATAAGTTCATGTGCTCCCTCAAAGGAAAGAAGCTCACTATATTTCGTATGCTTATGGAGATGGTGAGTAAGCACACCATCACCATTAAGGAACTCAAAACCCTCGTAACCGAGGAAAAGGAAAAAATATGAAATAGCACGAAATGATGAACTATGCTTGAAAATTGGTGCAAACATTGATGTTCATGCTAAAGAACTTGCCTCCTTGAAAAAGGCTAAGGACTCTTGCGAGGAATTAATGAATGATAAAAGTAAGCTTGTGAAGTCTCATGCTTCTCTCTCTAAGGATTGTGAGCTTCTATTCGTGTCCCTCAATATTGGGGAAGAATAGCTCACCCTTCTTACAAAGAGTTTTGAGACACTCAAGCTTACTTATCTTGAAACTCTAGCCAAGGCTTACTCTTCTCCTATTATCAATGTTGATGCTTGTACTGCTAACTCTAGTGGTGACCTAGCATCTATTCTTGAGGAGAATCGCTTTCTCAAGGCTCAACTCAAGAAAGGACTCATTGCATGTGCTCAAGGACAAAAGAACCTTAATGATGTATTGAGCCAACACAATGAGGTGTTTGCCAAAGAGGGACTCGGGTTTGACCCAAGCACAAGCAAGAAGAAAACATCTTCTCAAAATTGCACCACTCCTCTAAAAGAAATGTTTGTACGAGAAGGCCACAAGGAGAAAGGTAAGTGATAACCCACAAGTGTAGGGGATCGCAACAGCTTTCTAGGGTAAAGTATTCAACCCAAATTTATTGATTCGACACAAGGGGAGCCAAAGAATATTATTGAGTATTAGCAGTTGAGTTGTCAATTCAACCACACCTGGATAACTTAGTATCTGCAGCGAAGTATTTAGTAGCAAAGTAGTATGATAATAAAGGTAACGGTAGCGAAAGTAATATTTTTGGGTTTTGTAGTGATTGTAACAATAGCAACGAAAAAGTAAATAAGCGAAGCACAATATGTGAAAAGATCGTAGGCAATGGATCAGTCATGGATAATTATGTCGGATGCGATTCCTCATGTAATAGTTATAACATAGGGTGACACAGAACTAGCTACAGTTCATCAATGTAATGTAGGCATGTATTCCGAATATAGTCATACGTGCTTATGGAAAAGGACTTGCATGACATCTTTTGTCCTACCCTCCCGTGGCAGCGGGGTCCTAGTGGAAACTAAGGGATATTAAGGCCTCCTTTTAATAGATAACTGGAACAAAGCATTAGCACATAGTGAATACATGAACTCCTCAAACTACGGTCATCACTGAGAAGTATCCTGATTATTGTCACTTCGGGGTTGTTGGATCATAACACATAATAGGTGACTATAGACTTGCAAGATAGGATCAAGAACACACATATATTCATGAAAACATAATAGGTTAAAATCTGAAATCATGGCACTCGGGCCCTAGTGACAAGTATTAAGCATAGCAAAGTCATAGCAACATCAATCTCAGAACATTGTGGATACTAGGGACCAAACCCTAACAAAACTAACTTGATTACATGGTAAATCTCATCCAACCCATCACCGTCCAGCAAGCCTACGATGGAATAACTCACGCACGGTAGTGAGCATCATGAAATTGGTGATGGAGGATGGTTGATGATGACGACGACGATGAATCCCCCTCTCCGGAGCCCCGAACGGACTCCAGATCAGCCCTCCCGAGAGAGATTAGGGCTTGGCGGCGGCTCCGTATCGTAAAACGCGATGAAACTTTCTCTCTGATTTTTTTCTCCGCGAGATGGAATATATGGAGTTGGAGTTGAGGTCGACGGAGCCTTAGGGGGCCCACGAGACAGGGGGCGCGCCCAGGGGGTGGGAGCGCCCCCCACCCTCGTGGACAGTGTGTGGGCCCCCTGGTCTTGATTCTTTCGCCAGTATTTTTTATATTTTCCAAAAAGTGCCTCCGTGGATTTCAGGACATTCCGAGAACTTTTGTTTTCTACACATAAAACAACATCATGGCAGTTCTGCTGAAAACAGCGTCAGTCCGAGTTAGTTTCATTCAAATCATGCAAGTTAGAGTCCAAAACAGGGGCAAAAGTGTTTGGAAAAGTAGATACGTGGAGACGTATCAACTCCCCCAAGCTTAAACCTTTGCTTGTCCTCAAGCAATTCAGGTGATAAACTAAAAGTGATAAAGAAAAACTTTTACAAACTCTGTTTGCTCTTGTTGTTTTAAACATGCAAAGCCAGCATTCAAGTTTCAGCAAATATTACGAACTAACCATACTCACAATAACACCTCAGTCTCACAATTACTCATATCAATAGCATAATCAGCTAGTGAGCCGTAATAATAAAACTCGGATGAAAACTCTTTCTCAAAACAATCATAACATGATATAACAAAATGGTATCTCGCTAGCCCTTTCTAAGACCGCAAAACATAAATGCAGAGCACCTTTAAAGATCAAGGACTGATTAGACATTGTAATTCATGGTAAAATAGATCCAGTCAAGTCATACCCAATATAAACCAATAATAATGAATGCAAATGACAGTGTGCTCTCCAGCGGGTGCTTTTTAATAAGAAGGGTGATGACTCAACATAAAAGTAAATAGATAGGCCCTTCGCAAAGGGAAGCAGGGATTTGTAGAGGTGCCAGAGCTCGATTTTAAAATAGAGATTGAATAACATTTTGAGCAGCATACTTTTGTTGTCAACGCAACAACAATGAGATGGTTGTATCTTCCATACTACATGCATTATAGGCAGTTCCAAAACAGAATGGTAAAGGTTTATACTCCCCCAACCACCAACAAGCATCAATCCATGGCTTGCTCGAAACAACGAGTGTCTCCAACTAACAACAGCCCTGGGGGAGTTTTGTTTAATTATATTGATTTGCTTTGATCTTTTTGGATCATGGGACTGGGCATCCCAGTTACCGGCCCTTTCTCGTGAATGAGGAGCGGAGTCCACTCCTCTTGAGAATAACCCACCTAGCATGGAAGATATAGGCAGCCCTAGTTGAAACATGAGCTGCTCGAGCATACAAAACAGAATTTCATTTGAAGGTTTGGAGTTTGGCACATACAAATTTACTTGGAATGGCAGGTAAATACCGCATATAGGAAGGTATGGTGGACTCATATGGAACAACTTTGGGGTTTAAGGAGTTTGGATGCACAAGCATTATTCCCGCTTAGTACAAGTGAAGGCTAGCAAAAGACTGGGAAGCGACCAACTGAGAGAGCGACAACAGTCATAAACATGCATTAAAATTAATTCACACCGAGTACAAGCATGAGTAGGATATAATCTACCATGAACATAAATATCATGAAGGCTATGTTGATTTGTTTCAACTACATGCGTGAACATGTGCCAAGTCTAGTCACTCAATTCATTCAAAGGAGGATACCATCCCATCATACCACATCATAATCATTCTAATAGCATGTTGGCACACAAGGTAAACCATTATAACTCATAGCTAATCAACCATGGAACAAGCAACTATAATCTCTAAATGTCATTGTAAATATGTTTACTTCATAATAAGCTGAATCAGGAATGATGAACTCATCATATTTACAAAAACAAGAGAGGTCGAGTTCATACCAGCTTCTCTCATCTCAATCAGTCCATCTTATATCGTCATTATTGCCTTTCACTTGCACGACCGAACGATGTGTATTATAATAATAGTGCATGTGCATTGGACTAAACTGGAATCTGCAAGCATTCAACTCAAGAGAGAAGACAAGATAATATGGGCTCTAAGTTAAATAAACAATCATGCATATGAGAGCCACTAAACATTTTCAATAAGGTCTTCTACTCTCGATCCCCAAAGGAAAGAAAAGAAAAGAAAACTATTTACACGGGAAAGCTCCCAACAAGTAAGAAGAACGAGAAATCTTTTTGGGTTTTCATTTTAATTTCTACTACAAGCATGGAAATTAAACTAACTAATTTTTTTTGGTTTTTCTTAAGATTTAACAAACACACAAGAAGAAAGCGAGAAAAAGAAATTTAAACTAGTATGGATAATACAATGAAAGAGTATGAGCACCGACGACTAGAATAGTGTGTGAAGGTGAATGTAAAGTCGGTGGGAAATACGTATTCCCCCAAGCTTAGGCTTTTGGCCTAAGTTGGTCTAATGCCAAGGACCGCTGCTACTCTCCCCGGTGTACTGGGAGGTGTAATTAGGATACCACTGGCTGGCCATCTCCGGGTCCCACTGGTAAGATGATGCATGATATGGGTCCAGTGCAGGTTCCGGCTCAGGCTCGGGTTCTGGAGTGCATGCTTGGCCTCGATGAGCATACACCGCTTCCTGTGCAATCAAATCAAACAACAGAGGCGCGGGCAAAATAATAGTCTCATTGTGTTTCTTATTAAATCTCAGGTTATACAAGAGCATCTTATCTTTGTTGTTAACAACGAACTCGTGTGCTACCATGCTCTTGTAATCTAAAATGTAAGGAGGCAATTTTGTCTCCTCTTTCTCATGGTGCCTAATGGGTATCTCAAAATGTCTAGCAAGACGTGAAGTATAGATTCCTCCAAAGATGGGGCCTTGTGTACGATTCAGGCTTAGCCGTTTAGCAATGATGGCACCCATACTAAAACTATTATCTCCAAACAAGGCATGGTGAAGAATGATAATATCAGGAACATTGAAGTTTCCACTATTTCCACGACCAATCAAGCATCTACTAGCAAATATGGAAAAGTAGCTAAAACAAGAAAGTGTATGCTAGAGATTCTCGCATCAGAACCCTTCATTGGATCCCCTACAGTGATAGTGTTAACAAAGCCATCCACATCTTTACGATGGGGTTCCTCTAATTTTTCCTCAAAGGGTATCCTACATACCGCGCCAAAATTATGTAAAGACATTTCCCTGAATTCATCATATAAATGAAATGATACTGAAGGTGGTGACTCTTAGGAAAATAATAAAAGTTTTGCATGAAAGTATTGGTGAGTAGGAGATACTGATCGATCCGGTCGTGGAGGAAATCGGTGAGGCCTACATTCTCGATCAAAGAATAAAAATCTTCATGAATTCCAGCGTCTTTCAAGAAATTATCGCATGGCCATTCACACGGCCGTACTTCCGCTATGCGAGGAAGATTATACTTGGCTTTTTCCTTCTCTTTAGCTTGTTTTTCCTAGGAACCTTGGCTAGAAGAGCCCCTCAAAAGTCTCCTTAACATTTTCCCAAAATTTCTGAAATTTTAGTAACTTCAAAATAAAAGTGAATAAAACTAAACAAGATTGGTGGCAACTACTCCTACAAGTGCCTAGAGCCTACATCATGCATTAGAATTACTTGGGACCTCATAAATTTAACATGCAAGCTCAAGAACATGGTCACCTATGCAGAAAAAATTTGCAATGAATAAAGCACTAGAACAAAAACTAATTGGACCAATGGAGGAGTCACATACCAAGCAACAATCTCCCAAATAAGTTTTGTGAATGGAGCTTTGAGGAAGGAGATCGAAAATCAGAGCAAAATGAGCTAGAACTCGTGCTTGAGCTAGATGGGGATTTTTTTGGGAAGAATATGGAGTGTGTGGGTGCTGGCATAAGTGGAGGGGGGCCACCAGGGGCCCACGAGACAAGGGGCATGCCCAGGGGGGTGGGCGCGCCCTCCACTCTCGTGGCCTGGTGCTTGCCCCTCCTGCAGTGATTTCAGTGCCTAAAATCCTCAAATATTCCATAAAAAATCATACTAAATTTGCAGGGCATTTGGAGCACTTTTATTTTCGGGATATTTTTTATTGCACGGATAATTCAAAAAACAGACGGAAAATATTATTTTTGCTTTATTTATTCTAAATAACAGAAAGTAAAAAGAGGGTACAGAAGGTTGTGCCTTCTAGTTTCATCCATCTCATGATAATCAAAATGAATCCACTAACAAGGTTGATCAAGTCTTGTTAACAAACTCATTCCGAGAAACACGGAACCGGAGAAATTTCGAATAACACTAAGTTACCTCAATGGGGATATGAACATCCCCAATAATAAGAATATCATACTTTTTCTTGATAGTAGGAAGAGGAAATTCGAAACCTCCAATAATGATAGTTGGAACTTTTCCAATAGAATTGATGATATGAACTTGAGATTGTTTCGTCGGAAAGTGTACCGTATGCTTATTACCATTAACATGAAAAGTGACATTGCCTTTGTTGCAATCAATAACAGCCCCTGCAGTATTCAAAAAGGGTCTACCAAGGATAATCGACATACTATCGTCCTTGGGGATATCAAGAATAACAAAGTCCGTTAAGATAGTGACATTTGCAACCACAATAGGCACATCCTCACAAATACCAACAGGTATAGCAGTTGATTTATCAGCCATTTGCAAAGATATTTCAGTAGGTGTCAACTTATTCAATTCAAGTCTACGATATAAAGAGGGAGGCATAACACTAACACCGGCTCCAAGATCACATAAAGCAGCTCTAACATAATTTCTTTTAATGGAGCATGGTATAGTTGGTACCCCCGGATCTCCAAGTTTCTTTGGTATCCCACCCTTAAAAGTGTAATTAGCAAGCATGGTGGAAATTTCAGCTTCTGGTATCTTTCTTTTATTTGTAATGATATCCTTCATATACTTAGCATAAGGGTTTTCTTTAAGCATATCAGTTAAGCGCTTACGTAAGAAGATAGGTCTAATCATTTCAGCAAAGCGCTCAAAATCCTCATCATCTTTTGTCTTGGATGGTTTAGGAGGAAAGGGCATGGGTTTCTGAACCCATGGTTCTCTTTCTCTACCGTGTTTCCTAGCAACAAAATCTCTCTTATCATAACGTTGATTCTTTGATTGTGTGTTATCAAGATCAACAGTAGGTTCAGTCTCTACTTCATTGTTTTTGCTAGGTTGAGCATCAACATGAAGATTATCATTAACATTATCACCAGGTTCATGTTCATCACCTGATTGTGTTTCAGCATCAGAAACAGAAATATCATTGGGATTCTCAGGTGTGTCTACAGTAGGTTCACTAGAAGCCTGCAAAGTCCTATCATTTTTCTTTTTCTTCTTTTTAGAAGAACTAGGTGCCTCTAAATTGTTTCTCTGAGAATCTTGCTCGATTCTCTTAGGGTGGCCTTCAGGATACAAAGGTTCCTGAGTCATTCTACCAGTTCTAGTAGCCACTCTAACCGCAAAGTCATTTTTATTGTTTAATTCATCAAGCAAATCATTTTGATCTTTAAGTACTTGCTCAGCTTGAGTAGCAACCATAGAAGCATATTTACTAATGAGTTTAAGTTCATCTTTAACTCTAGCCATATAATTGCTCACGCGTCCTATCTCGAAAGCATTATTCTTTAATTCTCTACCAACATAAGCATTAAAACTTTCTTGTCTAGCCATAAAGTCATCAAATTCATCTAAGCATGGGCTATGAAATTTAGTAGAAGGAATTTCAACTTTATCATATCTATAGAGAGAATTTACCTTTACTACCTGTGTCGGGTTATCAAGACAATGTGGTTCTTCAACAGACGGTATATTAAGACCATGTATTTCTTCAATAGGTGGTAAATTCTTAACATCTTCAACTTTTATACCTTTTTCTTTCATTGATTTCTTTGCCTCTTGCATATCTTCAGGACTGAGAAATAGAACACCTCTCTTCTTCGGAGTGGGTTTAGGAATAGGCTTGGGAGTTGGCTCAATTGGTTCAGGAATTGGCTCAGGAAGAGTCCAATTATTTTCATTAGTCAACATATTATTCAATAGTAATTCAGCTTCGTCGACTGTTCTTTCCCTGAAAACACAACCAGCACAACTATCCAAGTAGTCCTTGGAAGCATCGGTTAGTCCATTATAAAAGATATCAAGTATTTCATTTTTCTTAAGAGGATGATCAGACAAAGCATTAAGTAATCGGAGAAGCCTCCCCCCAAGCTTGTGGGAGACTCTCTTCTTTGATTTGCACAAAATTATATATTTCCCACAAGGCAGCTTGTTTCTTATGAGCAGGGAAATATTTAGCAGAGAAGTAATAAATCATATCCTGGGGACTACGCACACAACCAGGAGCAAGGGAGTTAAACCAAGTCTTAGCATCACACTTTAATGAGAACGGAAATATCTTAAGGATATAATTATAGCGAGACTTCTCATCATTAGTAAATAGGGCGGCTATATCATTTAACTTGGTAAGATGATCCACAACAGTTTCAGATTCAAGGCCATAAAAAGGATTAGATTCAACTAAAGTAATAATCTGAGGATCAACAGAGAATTCATAATCCTTATCAGTAACACGGATAGGTGAAGTAGCAAAAGCAGGGTCAGGTTTCATTCTAGCATTAAGAGATTACTGCTTCCATTTAGCGAATAACTTTTTAAGATCACATCTATCTTTGCAAGCAAAAGTAGCTCTAGCAGCTTCCTCATGCATAACATAACCCTCAAGAACAACATGCAATTCATAATCATTGGGAGAACTTTCATCATCACTATCATCAATAATTTCATTCTCTCTAGCCCTAGCAAGTTGTTCATTAAGAAATTCACCTAATGGCAAAGTAGTATCACGCACAGAAGTAGTTTCATCATAAGTATCATGCATAGCAGAAGTGGCATCATCAATAACATGCGACATATTAGAATTCATAGCAGTAGCAGGTTTAGGTGTCGCAAGCTTACTAATAACAGAAGGAGAATCTAGTGTAGAGCTAGATGGCAGTTCCTTACCTCCCCCCGTAGTTGAGGGCAAAATATTGGTTCTTTCGTCTTTCAAGTTCCTCATAGTGATCAAAAGATATAAATCCCAAGTGACTCAGAGAATAGAGCTATGCTCCCAGGCAACGGCGCCAGAAATTAGTCTTGATAACCCACAAGTGTAGGGGATCGCAACAGCTTTCGAGGGTAAAGTATTCAACCCAAATTTATTGATTCGACACGAGGGGAGCCAAAGAATATTATTGAGTATTAGCAGTTGAGTTGTCAATTCAACCACACCTAGATAACTTAGTATCTGCAGCAAAGTATTTAGTAGCAAAGTAGTATGATAATAAAGGTAACGGTAGCGAAAGTAATATTTTTGGGTTTTGTAGTGATTGTAACAATAGCAACGGAAAAGTAAATAAGCGAAGCACAATATGTGAAAAGCTCGTAGGCAATGGATCAGTGATGGATAATTATGTCGGATGCGAGTCCTCATGTAATAGCTATAACATAGGGTGACACAGAACTAGCTCCAGTTCATCAATGTAATGTAGGCATGTATTCTGAATATAGTCATACGTGCTTATGGAAAAGAACTTGCATGACTTCTTTTGTCCTACCCTCCCGTGGCAGCGGGGTCCTTGTGGAAACTAAGGGATATTAAGGCCTCCTTGTAATAGAGAACCGGAACAAAGCATTAGCACATAGTGAATACATGAACTCCACAAACTACGGTCATCACCGAGAAGTATCTCGATTATTGTCACCTCGGGGTTGTCGGATCATAACACATAATAGGTGACTATAGACTTGCAAGATAGGATCAAGAACACACATATGTTCATCAAAACACAATAGGTTAAAATCTGAAATCATGGCACTCGGGCCCTAGTGACAAGCATTAAGCATAGCAAAGTCATAGCAACATCAATCTTAGAACATAGTGGATACTAGGGATCAAACCCTAACAAAACTAACTTGATTACATGGTAAATATCATCCAACCCATCACCGTCCAGCAAGCCTACGATGGAATTACTCATGCACGGCGGTGAGCATCATGAAATTGGTGATGGAGGATGGTTGATGATG
Organism: Triticum dicoccoides; assembly: GCF_002162155.2. Classification (NCBI taxonomy): domain Eukaryota; kingdom Viridiplantae; phylum Streptophyta; class Magnoliopsida; order Poales; family Poaceae; genus Triticum; species Triticum dicoccoides. The sequence goes on from NC_041385.1 coordinate 117,854,988, forward strand.
ACGACGGCGATGAATCCCCCTCTCCGGAGCCCCGAACAGACTCCAGATCAGCCCTCCCGAGAGATATTAGGGCTTGGCGGCAGCTCCGTATCGTAAAACGCGATGAAACTTTCTCTCTGATTTTTTCTCTGCGAGACGGAATATATGGAGTTAGAGTTGAGGTCGGCGGAGCCTCAGGGGGCCCACAAGATAGGGGGGCGCGCCCAGGGGGTGGGCGCGCCCCCCACCCTCGTGGACAGGGTGTGGGCTCCCTGGTCTTGATTCTTTCACCAGTATTTTTTATATTTTCCAAAAAGTGCCTCCGTGGATTTTCAGGACATTCCGAGAACTTTTGTTTTCTACACATAAAACAACATCATGGCAGTTCTGCTGAAAACAGCGTCAGTCCGGGTTAGTTTCATTCAAATCATGCAAGTTAGAGTCCAGAACAAAGCATAAAGTGTTTGGAAAAGTAGATACGTTGGAGACGTATCAGTAAGGTTGTGAGTGGGAAGGCCACAAGGGGCATGCCCACTCTCAACAAGCCAAAAGAGTTCATGACCCCATCCTAGGTACTTCATAAAACTAAGGATGGAGAAGTTTATGCAAAATTTGTTGGTCCTCGAAATGTGTCGGATCACGGGTTCCAGTAAAACCCCTAAGGTTCAAACTCTGGGGTGAGCGCAAAGATCTCTCTCCCCCAAGCTCACACACTCACCGCGATCCCAAGGCCAAGCTCGCCGAACCCGAGGAACAAGGGACACATGAGTTTATACTAGTTCGGGCCACCGATGTGGTGTAATACCCTACTCCTGTGTGGTGTGGTGGATTGCCTTGTAGGATGAGGAAGAACAAGTACAAGGGAAGAATAGCCTCCTGAGGAGAGGTGTTCTAGAGCTCAATGAGCTGGTGTGTGTGAGGATGGAATGGATCTGATCGAAGGTTTGTCCCCATCTATGGAGGTGGCTAGTCCTATTTATAGAGGCCCTGGTCCTCTTCCCAAATGTTTAGGCGGGAAGGGATCCCACAACGGCCAATTTGAAGGAGGAAAACTAGTACAAGCTATCCTGACAAAGGTGGTCTTCGCCTGCCAAAGGCTCTGGTGGTGCCGACGTCATGGGCTCCACGGTGACCTCCGTCCTGCCGTCCTGCTAGTCTTGGTATTGTTGCACCAATATGGAAACCTTTGCCTGATGCCTCAGGACTCCTCGCCTGCGCCTGCTGCTTTAGCACCAAAGAGGAAACCAGTACTCTGCGCCCGCTGGCACCCGCCTGGCCTTGGTCATCATGGCTCGCGTCACGGGAACCTCCCGAGGTGCCCCTGCCTTGATCTCTCCACTTCTCGTGAGCCAGCCTAGTGAGACTACCCCTGAGGAGGTATTGTGTCGTCCGTCTCATGAGGCTTGCCCCTCACGTGGGTCTTGAGTGTTTGCTGGTGAATATGGGCCGTTGAGGGAGTCCTGGATTAGGGGGTATCCGGACAGCCGGACTATATACTTTGGCCGGACTGTTGGACCGTGAAGATACAAGACTCAAGACTTCATCCCATGTTCGAAAGGGACTCTCCTTTGCGTGGAAGACAAGCTTGTTGATTCGGATGTTAGATCTCCTTCTTTGTAACAGACTCTGTGTAACCCTAGACCCCTCCGGTGTCTATATAAACCGGAGGGTTTAGTCCGTAGGACAAGGACAATCATAATCATCATATGCTAGCTTCTAGGGTTTAGCCTCTACGATCTCGTGGTAGATCAACTCTTGTAATACTCATATCATCAAGATCAATCAAGTAGGAAGTAGGGTTTTACCTCCATCGAGAGGGCCCGAACCTGGGTAAAACATTGTGTCCCCTGCCTCCTATTACCATTAGCCTTAGACGCACAGATCGGGACCCCCTACCCGAGATCCGCCAGTTTTGACACCGACATTGGTGCTTTCATTGAGAGTTCCTCTGTGCCATCGCTGCAAGGCTCGATGGCTCCTTCAATCATCAACAACAATGCGGTCCAGGGTGAGACTTTTCTCCCCGGACAGATCTTCGTGTTCGGCGGCTTCGCACTGCAGGCCAATTCACTTGGCCATCTGGAGCAGATCGACAGCTACGCCCCTGGCCATTAGGTCAGGTTCAGAAACTCGAACTACACGGCCGATATCCACGGAGACTTGATCTTCGATGGATTCGGGCCTACGCCAGGAGCGCCGAACAGTCACTACAGGCACGGCTTAAACCTGCTATCAGACAATATTCGGGATATTGCACCTGTGATAGCTCCGGACCTAAATCCGGGGCAGATCGCGCCGACCAAGGACGGGTGGATGGACCCCACCCCGGAGGCCGCATACTCATCGGCGGTAGAGGCAAACACAGACTCCACCCCCATGGAAGACTGTGTCACCGGACCCCCGGACTTGTGTCCGGTTGTAGGTTCCAGACCGCGCACCCCCGAGCCCGTGGAATCTTGTTGGGCTCCGGTAATGGAGTTCACCACTGCGGATATCTTCCAGCACTCGCCCTTCGGCGACATGCTGAATTCATTAAGGTCTCTCTCTTTGTCAGGGGACTCTTGGCCGAACTATGTCCGTCTCGAGGGGGAAGAAGGCGACAAAGTATATCGTTGCCCACCCACCACCCACTTCATAGCCACTGTTGATGACGTAACAGACATGCTTGACTTTGACTCTAATAATACCGACGGTATGGACGTCGGTGCAGGGGACGATTTGGAACCACCGCCCAGGGGGCGCTGGACTGCCACCTCATCATATGATATATACATGGTGGACACGCCTAAGGATGACGATGGTGACAAAAAGGACACAACGGAGGATAAAACCCCCGAACAAAAGCCAAAACAACGGCGTAGACGCCGCTCTAAGTCCAGCCACGGTAAAAACAACGATAACAGCGCTAGAAAGATCGACACCCCAGTCAACTCCAAAGGCAACAACGACCATATGGACCCAGCGATGGAGCGGGATGAGCCAGGTCACGCCGAACACAGCCTGGAGCAGACGCCCGATCACAGCGATCCCGAGGGCCGAACTCATCAACCTGCCTTGGGAGAGGAGCACAGTCCGGACGATGATGCATTCATCATCCCGGAAAAACGTTTGGAATGAGATAACCTCCACAGAAGGCTTATGGCCACTGTGATAAATCTAAAGAAGCAGAAGCAAAGACTTAAGGCCGTGCAGGAAACGCTCAACCGCAGATGGAATAAAGTGCTAGACACTGAAGAAAAATACTGCGACGATCGCCACACAAAGAGCTACCCAAAGCGCAAGCTGCTGCCAGAATTTGACGATGAGGCCATTCCGCCGAAGAACAATACGGCCAGTAGGCCGGACCAACCACTTCATGACCGCAATAGAGCAGCTACTGACACCGTACACGATTTATGTGAGCTCCTAGACAAAAAGGCTGGCATGACCAGGTCCATCTATGGATCTAGAGGACACCCTCCAGCGTAGGATTATGGTCACCAAAATGATCAGACTGGTCGAATGCCAGATCGGAATCAGCATCGAACACAACAATAGTCGACAGCATGCCACAACATGTCCAAATACAGAGGGGCTGCTCACCCTCTGTGCTTCACCGAAGAGGTACTGGACCACGAATTTCCATAGGGTTTTAAACCCGTGAACATAGAGGCATATGACGGAACGACAGACCCCGGGGTGTGGATTGAGGATTTTATCCTCCATATCCACATGGCTCGTGGGGACGACCTCCACGCCATCAAATACCTTCCCCTCAAGTTGAAGGGACCAGCTCGGCACTGGTTGAAAAGTCTCCCTGAAAATTCAATCGGAAGTTGGGAGGAACTTGAGGATGCTTTCAGGGCCAATTTTCAAGGGACTTATGTCCGCCCTCCGGACGCTGACGATTTAAGTCACATAATTCAACAGCCCGGAGAGTCCGCCCGCAACCTTTGGAATAGATTCCTCACTAAGAAGAATCAAAGTGTCGATTGTCCGGATGCCGAAGCCCTAGCGGCCTTCAAGCACAGTATCCGGGATGAGTGGCTCGCCAGACACCTCGGCCAAGAAAAGCCGAGGACAATGGCAGCCTTAACAAGCCTCATGACCCGCTTTTGCGCGGGTGAAGACAGCTGGTTGGCCCGTAGAGGCACCAGCGACCCAGGCACATCCAAAATCAGGGATGGCAACGGGAAGCCACGACGCAATAAAAACAAGCATCTAAACAAGGAAGAAAGTCCGTACAACACAGCGGTCAACGCCGGATTCAAGGGCTCTCGACCCGGTCAACAAAAGAAGCCATTTAAAGGCAGCAAAGAGGGATCGTCCAGCCTGAACAAAGTCCTGGACAGACTGTGTCAAATTCATGGCACCCCCGAAAAACCTCTGAACCACACTCACAGAGAATGCTGGGTCTTTAAGCAGGCCGGCAAGTTAAATGTCGAACACAAGGGAAGGGAAACACCAAGTGAAGACGAGGATGAGCCTCGCCAGCCAAACACTGGGGGACAGAAAAAATTTCCACCAGAGGTAAAAACAGTAAACATGATCTACGCGACTCACGTACCCAAGAGAAGGCACAAACGCGCGCTTAGAGACGCACACGCCGTAGAGCCCGTCGCCCTCAAACTTAACCCCTGGTCGGCCTGCCCGATCACCTTTGATCACAGGGACTACCCGACTAGTATGCGGCACGGAGGATCGGCTGCCTTGGTGCTCGACCCAATAATTGACGGATACCATCTCACTCGTGTCCTCATGGACGGCGGCAGTAGCCTCAATCTAATATACCAGGATACTGTCCGCAGCATGGGGATAGACCCATCCATAATCAGCCAAAGTAACACCACCTTTGAAGGGGTGATACCAGGCGTTGAGGCCCGCTGCAGGGGCTCCCTCGTATTAGAGGTGACATTCGGTTCTCCAGACAACTTCAGAAGCGAAGAATTACTCTTCACCACCGCTCCCCTCCGAAGTGGTTATCATGCATTGCTCGGAAGAATGACCTTCGCTCGCTTTAACGCAGTACCTCACTACACCTACCTTAAACTCAAGATGCCCGGTCCACGTGGCGTCATCACCATTAGCGGAAGTACAGAGCATTCCCTACATGCGGAAGGTTATGTGGCGGCTCTAGCAGCCGGACACTAAGCGGCCTCTAGTATCAGAACGCATGATCGGTCATTAAGACCACGGACACAATTAGATGAGTCCGGCACACCACCGTCGGTAACAGCCCAGATAAACCTGAGCTGGGTGCTATACATGTAATCCCATAGAGGACACCAGGTGCTGCAGACATGCAATAAAGCCCACCTTTTGGCTTGACTTTATTAGCAGGCCAATGTCTTACACTTCTACTATCCACTGATAATAACCAACTCTTCGCACGCTTACGTCATACTCTTTTACATGAGTTTTCCTTTTGACAGACACCATTCATGCGATACCCTCCCAGGACACGGCACAACGGAGATAAAGGCGCATACGTGCAGCAGGGGCCCGCTCAAAGGTTTCTCTTTAGATTAAACCCCTGTGTAAACCTTCTTTATTGTCTCTTGTTGCTTGACATCCCATGGGTACTCAATACACCCATAGGGGATACTGGCATTATTGGCATTTCGCCAAGACAGACTAATGCACGTACCTGGAAATAGAGGGTTCATAATCAAGGGCACTACTCAGCCCAATATATGTTATAAAGTCCGAATACCTTCGGGAGTGTTCGGCATCGCGAGTTAGGCCTTATATGCATCAGCTCTGAATCATGTCTTTGGTCAAATGTTGGGTTTGCCCTGCTCCTGGGTTTGCCGCCTTACGTTTCGCTTCTATCGGCTAAGGCGGCCAAAGGAGAACTACTGCGATTGTGCCCTAGTTATTCCGGATGAGCACCTCAGTAGAGAAAGCCAAAAACTTATTGTCATGATATAGCGAGAGACTGGTCAACCACTCGAGGACTCATCAGAATCGTTAGGATTCCTCTGCATTAACGGAGGACCGTTTCCCAGTCATGTACACATGCGCCCGTATCCGGATGCACGCGAAAGTACCAGGGGCTACATAGTAGCCCCACCATCAAACTCCTATGGCTAAGTGAAAGTGTTAAAGCTATATAGTCCGGTTGCCTAGTTCAACGTGCGATCACCTCCTTAACGGACCAAGACGTTGGATCAAGTGTGATTACGCACATTTTTGCGAACACCCCCGAATTGTATGCGTGGGGGTTGAAGCCAATGACTGCTAACTTTCAGGTTATATACGCATCAAACGGCCGCACAGGAGGCACAATAACACTTTCGGGCGAAAGTATAAACATAGCCTCTATAATTAAGTACAATTGTTTTTACAATGAAACGATTTGTCACTCGAACATGACATTCTTCGAGCACTGAGCCTCTATTAAATGAGCACCTTCTGTTACCTGCTCCAAGTAGTGCTCGGCCGGATCCTGGCTTCCCGCCGGATTCTGGGTTGCAATGATGGTGGCCTCCATATCTGCCCAATATGTTTTAACACGGGCAAGAGCCATCCGCGCACCCTCTATGCACTCCGACCTCTTCATGGCATCGATTCATGACACGGCGCCAAGGAATTGTTGCACTAAACCAAAATAACTATCTGGCTTCGGCCCCTTCGGCCATAGATGGTCTATTACAGACCTCATTGCAAGACCGGACAACCTATGGAGCTCGGCCACAGTGGCCATCCTTTCACTCAATGGCAACGGGCGCGTTGGAGCACTGAATTGCGACCAGAACAGCCTTTCTACTTCACTATCTTTTTGATCCTCGAAAAACTTGGTCGCATCAGCCGTACTTTTTGCCAGACCCGCATACGCGTCTGCAGCGCTCCAGCACCGATCCAGAGGAGCGTACTTTGGATTTAAGAACTTCATCTGCAACAAAAAGGGGCTTCCAGCCGCGATTTCTCCGGCCTATCGAAGCTCCTCCCGTGCATCCCTAATTTCGGAATGCGTCTCCTTGGCCGCATCAAGGGCCTTCTTCAGGTCAGCCGACTTCGCCTGATTCTCCTGTTCAATGAGCTCATACTGGCCGGCGGCATTTTTTAGCTCCACAGCCATCTCGGCTATTTTATCTTCGCTTCGGCGATGAGCAGCCTATTCGGCTCTCAAGTCTTCGGCCGCCTTTAGGGCAGCTGCATTGCTAGCCTGGGCTTGTTCCTTGGCTAGGGCAAGCTCCGCCCTCAGGGCCTCCACGGCAGCAGCTCCGCCTGTAGTCAAAGCATATCACATTAACATTATGCTCCTCTTAATATTTCCTATAAAAAAGGAAAACAGAGCACATACTCTGTGACTCGTTAAGCCGCTTGTTCACAAGTGTGATGTCAGCAGCCACAACTTCAATCTGTCGCCTCAGTTCGGCGACTTCAACGGATCGGTCGACCGCCGGACCCTTAGCCACCTGTGCATGAATAGAGTGCGATCATTACTTAACAATGTGATCCTCCGTTTGCCACCTAGGGCTGGCAACCAGAGTCTCAGGTGCTACTATCTATACGGAGCACACCTAGCGCGTGCGCCACAACCAAAAATGATGTATTTCATTACATACCTCAAAGCCTTTGAGCAGGCTCGTAAAAGCTTCGTTCAACCCGCTTGTGGTGGATGAAATCTTCTCAAGCACCGTGCTCATTAACGAACGGTGATCCTCCGAGAGAGCAGCTTGCTCCAGTAGGCCCGTCAGCGTGTTCGGCCGGTCGCCGAACTGTGTTGGACCCTTCTTATCGCCCCCCGTGGGAGCCGAACGCTCCGGGCTCAGGGCGGCCGAAGTATTAGCCTCTAGCCTCAGCAAATCTGGACTCCTCCGTGACGACACCTGAGGGTTGCCCGCCCCATGAGGTGGAGAGGCAGGTGGGGTTTCACTCTCCATCATCTCCGGAAGAAGATCCCCCAGAGACGAACTCTATCGAGAAGAGCTGCTAGCCGGACTGCAAAGAATGGGTCCTAGTTATTGTTCTCCGAGGAGGAAGCAGTAGCTTTGTATTTACGATTAACTTACAGCTCGACTGAGGGCTGGCCCGTCTGCAGGCATGGCGCGGTGAGGATGCCCTCCGGGGCAGGGCCCCCTGGTGAAGTTTTCTTCCCTTGTCTAGGCACCTCCGTCTCCAAGTCTTCGGAGGCGGCCCTTTTCTTCCCGTGGGGGAAGGAGACCGTAGATTACCCTCCCCGACTATCCTCCTTCGTGGAGGTAGTAATTCCCCCGGTTTGGATGTGCAATGTGTGAAGCTCTGCTTCTCTGTTCTTCCCTTCGTCTTTCCCCGAGGGCACTTGGCTTAGCACATGACTAAGCATCCTGGCTATGGCAGGACTAGGCGAGCCTTCGGGAAGCGGTGTCGGACACCTGATTCTCTCCGCCTTGCTGAGCCATTCCTGGCCGCAGATGGTTTTCAGAATAATGTTATGATAAATATAAATGAAGTGTTCGGTTTCTTGGTTACTTACTTGGGTATCTGGGCGGTTGCAGCTCAGGCCCGCATCCTCGGTGGTGTTCGGAAACTTTACTTGTGGTCCGAAGAATAACTTACACATCCCTTCGAGCGTCATGCCGAAGAAGTGCTGAATAGTCCGCAGACCTTCTGGTTGAACTCCCACATCTGGAGAGGCCGACGTTTGCACGGCAAGATCCGTCGGACTAGCATTACCTGAATTACACTGACAAGACTAATGTCCCTCTCAAGAAGCTCCAAAATGCAGCTCTACAATGTTGGTACATCATTAGCAGGCCCCCAATCCAGTCCCACATTGGCCCATGACGCCAGTTGAGGCGGAGGGCCCGAGTGGAAGTCGGGGGCAGCCACTCACTTTGTGCCTCTGGGAGCCGTGACCTAAAACCACCTCTGCTGCCATAGATCAGACACCTCCGGGAAGTAGCCCTCTGGCCATGGGGCGTCGGCGTTTCTGCTTATTGCAGCGCCTTCGCACTCCGCATGTCGCCCCTCAATCATCTTCGGATTCACATTGAAGGTCTTGAGCCATAAGCCGAAGTGCGGGGTGATGTGGAGGAAGGCTTCGCACACGAGATGAACTACGAGATGTGAAGGATGGAGTCCGGGGCTAGATCATGAAAATCTAGCCTGTAATAGAACATGAGCCCTCTCACAAAGGGATCAAGGGTGAAGCCTAAGCCACGGAGGAAGTGGAAAACAAATACGACACTCTCATTAGGCTCGGGAGTAGGGATGACCTGCCCTGGAGCAGGAAGCTTGTGCTTGATGTCAGCGGTCAGATATCTAACCTCCCTAAGCTTCGCAATGTCCTCCTCTGTGAGAGAGGAGGCCATCCACCGGCCTTGAAGGTTGGATCCGGACATGATTGAAGATCCGAAGTGCCTAAGCTTGGGCTTCAGGTGTTGGAACTCGAGATGCGGAAAGGCGCAAGCGTGGTAGGAAAGAGGGATAGGCCTCGGCCCCTCTATAAAGGGGGTGAATATCAAGCATCCTCGGCGTAACCATTTGGGACTTGCCTAAAAACACGGATTCATATCAACAGGTGTCGTGGGGTTGCCCGCGCCCGTATTGATGGAAGATCCCGCGATAAGGGGAACACGATCTCTACTTTGACAAGGCGTGCCAATAAAACTGCCTCGCAATGCGTGTCGAGGCAGGCCGAGAAAAAATGGTTCGTATTGAGCTAGGCCGCGGCATAAGGGCACACCGTAAAAAAATTTGTCAGCAGATTAGATTTGTAACATGTTATGCTCTCCACGGTGGTGTGCAGAAATTATCTCACAGAGCCGGACACAATACTTAATCTACTTTGGAGTATTCGGAGATGGAACCCGCCTTGCAATGCCGAAGACAAACTGTGCGCCGGAATCATCATCATTGAAGCCTGGTTCAGGGGCTACTGAGGGAGTCCAGGATTAGGGAGTATCCGGACAACCGGACTATATACTTTGGCTGGACTGTTGGACCATGCAGATACAAGACTCAAGACTTCGTCCCATGTCCGGATGGGACTCTCCTTTGCATGGAAGACAAGCTTGGCAATTTGGATGTGAGATCTCCTTCTTTGTAACTGACTCTGTGTAACCCTAGCCCCCTCCAGTGTCTATATAAACCGGAGGGTTTTGACCGTAGGACAAGGACAATCATAATCATCATATGCTAGCTTCTAGGGTTTAGCCTCTATGATCTCGTGGTAGATCAACTCTTGTAATACTAATATCATCAAGATCAATCAAGCAGGAAGGAGGGTTTTACCTCCATCGAGAGGGCCCGAACCTAGGTAAAACATTGTGTCCCCTGCCTCCTGTTACCATTAGAATTAGACGCACAGATCGGGACCCCCTACCCGAGATCCGCCGGTTTTGACACCGACAGTCATACCAGGTCGTTGGTGGAGCCACGCCGTGGGCCGCGCGCAAGCAAGTCTAGGGACCCCCGTTCCCAGGACGCCGACAGTAGCCCCCGGGCCCAAGGCGCGCTCGGACTTGGCTTCGAGGCGAAGCCAAGAGGCAAGTGCGGAGCGCCGCAGACCCCAACCGCCTGCGGCCTTGATTGATGCATGGCGACTGATGGGACGTGGGCGTCTCCGCTTCCCCATGCTGCCTCGCCAACTGCACGGCTTGACAAGTACCTGGTGCATGTAGAAAAGCCATCATTACCTGCGGTCGTGGGTGTCGTCGGTTGGCCTCCTCCTGCTATAAATGGGGAGGGGCGGAGCACCCGTCGCCCATGTCTTCCTCTATTCCTCTTGCTTCTTCTTCCTTGCTTGCTTCATTGCCTTGCTGC
>NC_041385.1:117865969-117894084 GCF_002162155.2 Triticum dicoccoides
CCCCCCCCCCCCGCGAGGAGGTAGGGCCACTCCCAACGAAGAAAAGGCTGGCCCGCTCCCGAGATGCTTTCGTAGGGCGAGAGGTGGCGAGGCCCTGGTACGAGCGTCCTCCTCCCGATTATCCGTTGCCCTTGTACGCCTAGGCACAAGGCCCAGGAGAAGGAGGCAGCGGCCCGCGTCGTTCGCGCCACCGCCACGGTGACCGCGCTGTGGCGGTGCGCTACGCCACCCCGCGAACCCACGCCGAGGGCTCCTCACGTGAACTTGTGGTGTGGGCGGTGATGCCACTACGCACGTGGATCTGATTCCCGCCATTCTTCGCTGTAGAGATGCCGCCGAGGGGGCCACTCGAGTTGTGGCTGTAGCACGCTGAGTGTGACACCCCGACGACGGGAGCAGAGGTTTAGATCGTCTCCCCGAGCAAGGTCTTCATGACCCGCGAATGTGGCGAGGTCGCCCGTGTCTGCCGTGCGGAGGGTGCTCTCGCCATCCATTTTGAGTACGATGGCGCCTCCATGCTATTCTTCAAGGTCTTCAATGGGGAAGGCCGTCGGCTGGAATGCTGCTCGGGAGGGAGCCCCCAGGAGGGCCCGGCGCCTGGCGCCGGCCCCACCGATAGTCCCTCCAGCAGCAGTGATGGCGCCTGGGAGTCCAACAACTCTCCTGAGCCTGACGAGTCTCCGGAGACGAGTGACGACAGGTATGTGCCCACGAGCTCCCGTCGTGCCCGGAGCGCAACAGCGGCATCTGCTTGTCGTCCTCGCTGATCTGGATGGGGTTGGCGTCGGCCTCCGGTGGCCCACTGTTGATGATGGCGTCGGCGGTGACACCCGTAGATATAGCTTCTGATAGACGAACCCCACGCGAGTGTGTAAAGAGTCTGTAGCGCCTTTTGTGTCAATATCATTCGTATTATGAAATTCTATGATTGCGCATCTTGCATTGGCTTGGCCCCCCCTTTCCAACCTCGCGGCAGCTTGGTGCTCTACACTGACAGGTCCAAGTCCCCAGGCAGGCTTCAGCCGTCGCTGGTATGCCAGGTCGTGATGACGTGGTCAAGGCCAGGAGGTGAGCGGCCCGAGGTCCGGTGAGAGCTCCGGAGGCGCGATGCTCAAGAGGTCCCCTTTAGTGTGCAAGAAACTCCCTAAAGGTAGGAGAGGTAGGTGGCATTGCCGTAGCAAGACTGCATGAGCTAGGAATTCTGTGTCTCAGCTCCGGGCTGGCTCGAATGCGTGACTTATCTTTAGTGATCCTGGGTTGAGTCCCTGTGCCATGCCCGGCTCTCGTGCGGCGGTGGTGGTACTACTAGGTATGGCTTCACATTAGATCACTCCTCCTCTCGTGCCCTCTTGAGTGATATGCATTCTCAGGTCCCGACTGTCGAGCAAGGCTTAGCCGCCGCTGGTATGCCAGGTCGCGATGCCGTGGTCAAGGCCAGGGGGTGAGGGCTGGAGAGTCAGTAAGAGCTTCTGAGGCGCGGTGCTTAGGAGCCCCCCTTTCATGCGCAAGCGAATGGCACGAGAGGATGAACGAGCTGACGAGGCCACCTGTAGCTAGCACTCCGGAGATTCTTGCGAGTTAGCAGGAGAGGGAATATAGCCTGCGACCGCATTGGTTACCCAGCTGCTGATTGTTCCACAAGAATACGAAGGCACTGAGGATCTGATGAGGTGACATGCGCGGAGCAGGCCACGAGCCAGAGCTCGATCTCTCAGGTTTATCAGCGTTGCAGGGACGGACCCGAGCACAAGTGCCATGCCGATGCGTGGAGCTCTCGCCGCGGGGTAAACAGGAGATCGGTTAGCAACACGGGATGCCGCGAGATGTGATCAAACAAATGATAATCGCAGGGAAACCATGCAAGGAGATAAGCTAGTCCAGATAGATGCAAGAACGATACATGCCACTGGGACTGACCCGAGCGGCCTGGGGATGATGCAGCCCAAGGGGCGCCCCCGACAGAGTAAGCTAAAGATGCAAAAAGATACATGTCGCAGGGACAGGCCCGTGCGACCTGGGAATGGTGCAGCCCGAGGGGCGCTCCCAGCTGAGTAAATTGGAAAATGTCACCTGGTACCGTTGTTGAAGGAGTGTTGAGGTTACCGAAGGCGCCCGATGAAGGAGTCACTCCTCACGAGCCACCAGGGGCCTGGGGCTCGGGTGGTTCTTTGAGGACCGTTGCCATCTCCGCTCGAACTGTATGATGCCTGGCCTCCTGAGCCGCCAGGATGCTCTGCAAGTAGCGCTGGAAGGCGGCAGCCACGTTCGGCAGGCCAAATGGCATGCGGACATAGCTATGAGGTGGTCCTCGCACCGCCCAACGCGCGAAGGCCAGAAGCGCTCCTGAGATGCGGCCCTGTTGAGCACTGGAATGTCGACGCAGACACGCAGCCCGCCGTCCTCGCCAGGATGGGGAGCTGCGCCGGGTGGTGGGCGGCGGTCGCCGTGCATGGTCCTTACTTCGTGAAGCTCCTGGGTCGCCTTGACGATGAACTCCTGAGCACCGGGCGCTCCTCGCCCAGTGCCCTCTTGCGGGAAACATGTAGTGAAGCACGCCTCCACGTGGTGCCCGAGCGCCTCCCTCGTGATGTTGGCTAGGTCTGAGGCCCTCCAGAAGCGAGCCCTCGAGCCCTGCCCGAGGAGGGCGCCGGGCGTGCCTTCCTATGCGAGGGAGGGAGGCGCCCCAGCTGAGGGCGCTGATCCTGAGGTGGTGCTGCTGGAGACGCCGCTCTCCTGAGGCCCTGTGCAGAGTAGCTGCTTCTTCTTGGGGATGGTCTCAGGAGGGTACAGGGTGCCTTCGTTGTCGGGGTCTTCGATTGCTGCAACTTGGAAGGCACGCTCCAGGGAGCACACCGCATCTCTTCCTTCGCACGGGACCGTGATGACTCCGCCGCTTCCTGGAATCTTGAGGACGTTCTAGCCGTGGTGGGTCACCGCCATGAATTACTTGGCCAATGCTAGATACCCAAGGATAGCATTGTACGGCAGGAGGATGTGGGCGACATCAAAGTCGATGAGCTCGGTGCGGTAGTTGTCACACTGGCCAAAGGTGACGGGGAGGTGGACCTGCCCTATCAGGGGGTGGAGCCGTCGGTCACTTCTGAGAAGGGCTTGGTGGGCTGCACCTGATTGTATGGCACTTGGAGGCTATGAAATGTCTCGACAGACATGACATGGAGCCCTGCGCCGCTGTTGATGAGGGGCTTGGTGACTTGAACGTTGCTGATGACAGGCGAGCAAAGCATCGGGAGTGCGCCGACAGCCGTGGCGCACTTGAGCTGGTCCGACGAGCTGAAGGTGATGGCGCATTTGGACCACCTAAGTGGGCGCGTGGCCTCGAGCCTGGTAAGAGTCGCGTTCACCTCACGAGCAAACTGCTTGAAGATGCGTTGGGACGCTGGGGCCTGAGCTCTGCCCAAGATGCAAGCGATAGCGCATGGTTCCTGGAAGCCCCCAGCCCCCTCGTCCTGATGGTGGTCGTTGTTCCTTCTTGGTTGTGGCGGCAGCGGAGGGAGACCAACACTGCCCTGAGGGCGGTCCTCGCGTGGTTGATCCCTCCAGGTGCCCTCACAAGGCTGATCCTGACAGCGGTCCTCGCGAGGCTGGTCGCGCAACTCCTGGCGGGGTCCGCGGTCGTCCCAGTGTCCTCCACCTCGTCCTCCTCCTTGGTTGTAGCCCCGGTCATTGCTCTAAGGGCATTAACCAAAGTGTCCATCTCTGATGGCCCTGAGCTCTTGACAGTCGTTGGGGTTGTGGTTGGGTACGTTATGGAAGGCGCAGAATAGACAGCTGCTCTTGGACGACTTGGCGTGGTCCCGGCCGCGCTTCGTGTCCGGCTTCGCTGCAAGCACGACTACCCCCTTACGCTTCACGTCCTTGGCCTTGGCTTTCTTCTCTTCTGGGTCGGCACCAGGGATCTCGAGGAGGGAGAGGCGCCCCTCCTCAACTCTCGTACACTTGGTCACCATATTGAACATCTCTAGAGTCGTGCACAGCTCCTCGTGGATGGCGAGCTCCTCCTTCATCTTGACATCGCGGACGCCATCAGAAAATGCTGAGATGAAGGCCTCCTCCGTCACCTTGGGGATCTTGAGGCGGACGCTGTTGAAGCGCTGAATGTACTTCTAGAGGGTCTCTCCTGGCTGCTGCTTGATGCGGCGTAGGTCGCCCGCGCCCGGAGGGCGGTCGCGAGTGCCGTGGAAGTTGGCAACGAAGCGATCATGGATCTCACCCCAGGAGGAGATTGATCCCTGGGGCAAGTTCAGGAGCCACGAGCGAGCACCATCCTTGACAGCCATGGGAAACCAGTTCGCCATGACTTTCTCATCGCCGTTGGCCGCCTCAATGCTCAACTTGTAGAGCTGCAAGAACTCCGTAGGGTCGGGGGTGCCGTCGTAGCACGGAGGCAGGTCCGACTTGAACTTGCCTGGCCAGACGATGCTACGCAGCTCCGGAGAGAAGGCACGGCAGCATGATGTGGCCACCAGGGCCCTTTGCAAAGGCGGAGCTTGATCTTCATACCTGCGCACCGACACCGCAGGCAGCACGCGGTCTTGACGTGGTGGCGCCAGGAGTGCATGAGCAATTTCTTGCAGTCGGGGAACTTCTTGGAAGCTTGCTTCTTCGTGCACGGGCGCCCGGCATGGTAGGTCGCGCCGAGGGGCCGCGCATCTTGGTGCCAGGGCGTCGTCTTGGTGCGGAGGCGGTGGAGGCGCTCCTTGAGGTAAATCGCCCGCAGCTGGAGGAGGGCGAGGCAGCGAGAGAGATGGTACGGGGGAGCCCCCAATGGCGCTGACGAGCTCGGCGATGCGGTCTAGCCAATCCTCGTAGAGGTCGTCGACCGGGCGGTAGCGCAGGAGCTCGCGTGTCATGAGCAGCGCAGCCTGCGCGTCCGTGGGCGCGCAACGAGCATGGGATGATGAGTCGGCCAGAGTCAGTGACGGGGTGGCGATGCGGCCGTCCCGCCGCACAGAGGGGGGTCGCGATGATGCTTGCTGCTCATTTCCCCCGGGCCGATGGCGGTGTTGGCGGCGGGTGATGGAGAACGATGGGGAGGCCTGCCGACAGGAGCCATGGCGACCAAGGCGACAAGGGCGGTCCGGCGCTCAGCTCGTGCTCGGTGAGTGTCGGCCATGGATGCGGTGGTGGTGGAGCATGGATCGATGGAAGAAGGCTTCAGCGCACCCCTACCTGGCGCGCCAAATGTTGGATCATGAGTTCCAGCAAAACCCCTAAGGTTCGAACTCTAGGATGCGCGCCAAGATCTCTCTCCCCCAAGCTCACACACTCACCGCGTTCCCAAGGCCAAGCTCGCCAAACCTGAGGAACAAGGGACACAAGAGTTTATACTGGTTTGGGCCACCAATGTGGTGTAATACACTACTCCATTGTGGTGTGGTGGATTGCCTTGTAGGCTGAGGAAGAACAAGTACAAGGTAAGAACAGCCTCCCGAGGAGAGGTGTTCTAGAGCTCAGTGAGTTGGTGTGTGTGTGAGGATGGAATGGATCTGATCCAAGGTTTGTCCCCCTCTATGGAGGTGACTATTCCTATTTATAGAGGCCCTGGTCCTCTTCCCAAATGTTTAGGCGGTAAGGGATCCCAGAACGGCCAATTTGAAGAGGGACAACTAGTATAAGCTATCCTGACAAAGGTGGTCTTCGCCTACCAAAGGCTCTAGTGGTGACGACGTTGTGGCTTCCGCGGTGACCTCCGCCCTGCTGGTCTTGGTCTTGTTGCACCAATATGGAAACCTTTGCCTGATGCCTCGGGACTCCTCGCTTGTGCCTTCTCCTTTAGCACCAAAGAGGATACCAGTACTCTGCGCCCACTGGCGCCCGCCTAGCTTTGGTCGTCATGGCTCACGTCACGGGAACCTCACGAGGTGCCCCTGCCTTGATCTCTCCGCTTCTCACGAGCCAGCCTAGTGAGGCTGCCCCTGAGGAGGTCTTGTGTCGTCTGCCTCGCGAGGCTTGACCCCTCGCGAGGGTCTTGAGTGTTTGTTGGTGAATATGGGCCATACCAGGCCGTTGGTGGAGCCACGCCGTGGGCCGCAGGCAGGCAAGTCTGGGGACACCCATTCCAAGGACACCGACAATATGTGCTACCCCTTGAGCTTGCGTTGGTTTTTACCTTGAAGAGGAAAGGGTGAAGAAGCAAAGTAGAGTAAGTATTTCCCTCAGCTTTAATCCAGTAGGACACAACACTCAAGTCACCGAATACCTACACAAACAAACACCAACTTGCACCCAACGCGATAAGGGGTTGTCAATCCCTTCACGGTTATTTGCAAAGTGAGATCTAAAAGAGATGATAAATGGTAAAGTAATATTTTTGGTAATTTTTGGTATATGTAACGGAAAGTAAAAGATTGCAAAGAAATTAAATAGGAAACTAGAATTGTAGATCAGAAACTTATATGATGGAAAATAGACTTGGGGGCCATAGATTTCACTAGAGGCTTCTCTCGAGATAGAAATTATTACGGTGGGTGAAGAAATTACTGACGAGCAATTGATAGAAAAGCACAAAATTATGACGATATCTAAGGCAATGATCATGAATATAGGCATCACGTCCGTGTCAAGTAGACCGAAATGATTCTGCATCTACTACTATTACTCCACACATCGACCGACTCCTACCTGCATCTAGAGTATTAAGTTCATAAGAATAGAGTAACGCATTAAGCAAGATGACATGATGTAGCGGGATTAACTCAAGCAATATGATGAAAACCCCATCTTTTTATTCTCGATGGCAATAATACAATACGTGCCTTGCTGCCCCTACTGTCACTGGGAAAGGACACCGCAAGATTGAACCCAAAACTAAGCACTTCTCCCATTGCAAGAAAAACTAATCTAGTTGGCCAAACCAAATCGATAGTTCGAAGTGACTTGCAAAGATATCAAATCATGCATATAAGAATTCATAGGAGATTCAAACAATATTCATAGATAAACTTGATCATAAATCCTCAATTCATCAAATCTCGGCAAACACACCGCAAAAGAGTATTACATTGAATAGATCTCCAAGAACATCTAGGACAACTTTGTATTGAGAATCAAAGAGAGAGAGAAGAAGCCATCTAACTACTAGCTATGGACTCGTAGGTCTGTGGTAAACTACTCACGCTTCATCGGAGAGGCAATGGTGTTGATGTAGAAGCCCTCCGTTATCGATTCCCCCTCTGGCAGGATGCCGGAAAATGTCCCAAGATGGGATGTCACGGGTACAGAAGGTTGCGGCAGTGGAAAAGTGATTTCATGGCTCCCATGTATGTTTTTGGGGTATAAGAGTATATATAGGCGAAAGAATTAGGTCAGGAGACACTCAAGGGGCCCACAAGGTTGGGGGGCGCCCCAACCCCTGGTCGCGCCCTCCACCCTTGTGGCCACCTCGAAGCTCCCCTGACTTGTACTCAAAGTCTCCTGGGTGTCTTCTGGTCCAAGAAAAATCATGGCGAAAGTTTTATCCCGTTTGGACTCCGTTTGGTATTCCTTTTCTGTGAAACTCTCAAACATGGAAAAACAAAAACTGGCACTGGGCTCTAGGTTAATAGGTTAGTCCCAAAAACCATGTAAAATAGCATATTAATGCATATAAAATATCCAAAACAGATAATATAATAGCATGGAACAATAAAAAATATAGATATGTTGGAGACGTATCAAGCATCCCCAAGCTTAATTCCTGCTCTTCCTCGAGTAGGTAAATGATAAAAACATAATTTTTGATGTGGAATGCTACCTAACATATTTATCCATGTAATTCTCTTTATTGTGGCATGAATTTTTCATATCTGTAATATTCAAAACAAAAGTTTAATATTGACATAAAAACAATAATACTTCAAGCATACTAACAAATAATTATGTCTTCTCAGAATAACATGGCCAAAGAAAGCTTATACCTACAAAATCATATAGTCTGGATGTGCTCCATCTCCATCACATAAAATATTCAAATCATGCACAACCCCGATGACAAGCCAAGCAATTGTTTCATACTTTTGACATTCTCAAACCTTTTCAACTTTCATGCAATACATGAGCGTGAGCCATGGACATAGCACTATAGGTGGAATAGATGGTGGTTGTGGAGAAGACAAAAAAAGGAGATAGTCTCACATCAACTAGGCGTATCAACGGGCTATGGAGATGCCCATTAATAGATATCAATGTGAGTGAGTAGGGATTGCCATGCAACGGATGCACTAGAGCTATAAGTTTATGAAAGCTCAGAAAAGAAAACTAAGTGGGTGTGCATCCAACTTGCTTGCTCATGAAGACCTAGGGCGTTTGGGGAAGCCCATCGTTGGAATATACAAGCCAAGTTATATAATGAAAAATTCCCACTAGCATATGAAGGCGATAACATAAGAGACTCTCTATCATGAAGATCATGGTGCTACTTTGAAGCACAAGTGTGGCAAAAAGGATAATAACATTGTCCCTTCTCTCTTTTCTCTCTCTTATTTTTGGTCCTTCCTTTTTTATTTGGCCTTTCTCTTTTTTTTATTTCCTCACATGGGACAATGCTCTAATAATGAAAATCATCACACTTCTATTTACTTACAACTCAAGAATTACAACTCAATACTAGAACAAAAATATGACTCTATGTGTATGCCTCCAGCGGTGTACCGGGATGTGCAATGAATCAAGAGTGACATGTATAAAAAATATGAAGAACAGTGGCTTTGCCACAAATACGATGTCAACTACATGATCATGCAAAGCAATATGACAATGATGATGCATGTCATAATAACGGAACGGTGGAAAGTTGCATGGCAATATATCTCGGAATGGCTATGGAAATGCCATAATAGTAGGTATGGTGGCTGTTTTGAGGAAGGATATGTGGTGGGTTCATGGTACTGGCGAAAGTTGTGCGTGACTAGAGAGGCTAGCAATGGCGGAGAGGTGAGAGTGCGTATAATCCATGGACTCAACATTAGTCATAAAGAACTCATATACTTATTACAAAAATCTAGTAGTCATCATAACAAAGTACTATGCGCATGCTCCTAGGGGGGTATATTGGTAGGAAAAGACCATCGCTCGTCCCCGACCGCCACTCATAAGGAAGACAATCAAAAAACATCTCATGCTCCAACTTCGTTACATAACGGTTCACCATACGTGCATGCTACGGGACTCACAAACTTTGACACAAGTATTTCTCAAATTCACAACTACTCACTAGCATGATTCTAATATCACCATCTTCATATCTCAAAACAATCATAAGGAATCAAACTTATCATAGTATTCAATGCACTATATATGAAAGTTTTTATTATATCCCTTTTGGATGCCTATCATATTAGGACAAATTTTATAACCAAAGAAAATTACCATGCTGTTTAGAGACTCTCAAAATAATATAAGTGAAGTGCGAGAGTTCATCAATTTCTATAAAATAAAGCCACCGTCGTGCTCTAAAAAGATATAAGTGAAGCACTAGAGCAAATTTGCCTAGCTCAAAAGATATAAGTGGAGCACATAGAGCAATTCTAATAAATCATGATTCATGCGTGTCTCTCTCAAAAGGTGTGTACAACAAGGATGATTGTGGCAAACTAAAAAGCAAAGACTCAAATAATACAAGATGCTCCAAGCAAAACACATATAATGTGGTGAATAAAAATATAGTTGTCGGTGTCAAAACCGGCAGATCTCGGGTAGGGGGTCCCGAACTGTGTGTCTAAGGATCGAAGGTAACAGGAGGCAGGGGACATGATGTTTACCCAGGTTCGGGCCCTCTTAATGGAGGTAATACCCTACTTCCTGCTTGATTGACTTTGATGAGTATAGGGGTTATAAGAGTTGATCTACCTCAAGATCGTATTGGCTAAACCCTAGATGTCTAGCATGTATGATTATGATTGCCTCTACGGACTAAACCCTCCGATTTATATAGACACCACAGGGGACTAGAGTTGTACAGAGTCGATGCACAGAGAAAGGAAAATACATATCCGAACGCCAAGCTTGCCATCTGTCACAACCCTAGCTTAGCCTTGCCTGTCATTGCATAAGCATCCATGCATCATGTTATAATTTCTTAAACTTGAAATGGGGATTGACAAACCCTAGCAGCAAATGAGATTCAACTAGGGTCAAAATTAAATCTTTTCAATGAACCCAAAATGCCCTTCATAAATGTTCATCATTTTTGTATTGGTCTAGAAACTCTGGAAAAAATGGTGCACACTTTTCTAGGACATCCTGGATTTTTGAATTAATCCATATTGTATTTGAATTGGAGCAAATAAAATTTATAAATAATTTTATAGCTCCAAATGTTTTGAAATTAATTGTGGGTCTCTGGAATAACTCAGTCAACATCCACAATAATTTTCAGCATTTATAAAAATGATTTAGTGCTAGAACTAAACCAAAACAAATAGAACAAAAATAGAAAACAAAACAGAAATAGGAAAATAGAAGAGAGAGAAGACCTACCGTGGCCCAGCACTGTGATGGCCCAACTGGACCAGTGGCCAGTCATCGTTTTCCTCTTGCTAGGAGGACGCTGAGAGTGTGCTCGCCGCGCGTGTGCACATGCCTGCCAACTCCTGCTTGCCGCTTCTCCCCAACGCGCCCAGATGGCGCCACACACCTACCTGCCTCACTCTCTCACTCTCCCTCGCTCTCACCCCTTCCCTGGATCTCTCTCTCGCGCGCGCGCCCGAGCGCTGCCGTCACCGCCGGTCGCTGCCCGCGTAGCCACCGTCCCTCTCTCGTCGTAGAGCCGTGTACAGAAGCTCCGTAGTAGAGCACACTGTCCCCACGCTGAAGGAAACGAGCCAGAGGGCTCCGCTTTGTTGCCATCATCGTCGTCTTCATCATCGGCCACCGGAGATCGCCACTGACATCCCGTCGTATCCAAGCCATCCTCGAGCGCGCTGAGATCACCGACGACCTCACCGTGAGCTCCTCTACCGAACCCCCCTCCCTCCATGCTCGATAGCTTAGTGTAGCCCTCGTTTCCGTCGAGGCTGAGACCTCGCCGGTGTTGGACATGTCGCCATCGTCGTTTTGGCTCGCCTCCGCCCAAACCGAGCACACCACCATGCTCCTGGTGACACGAGGAAGCCGTAGACCCCCTCAGTTGGGCTCCCCGTGCTTCGTAGCCACATCCCTCTCGAGGGCGAACTCCGGCCACCGCGAATGTGCTCGTCGCCGTTGTTCCAGGCCACTCCAGCACCTCCAGCACCACCCTTCGACGTGCGCCACTGTGTGCGTTCGAACGCAACTAACCGCGCTCGAAATGATTCCCCGTGGCTCGTTTCTGAAGCCCTCCGCCACGCCTGTCGTCGTCGGCGTCGAGCCGCCGGCGAGTTGACCTTGGTTGACCTGGGGTCTGACTCCCCTGTGTCAATGACAGGTAGGCCCGGAGCCCTGCTAATCTTAGCTTAGTGCTAATTAAAATTTTGTTAACCCACTAAGACACTGACATGTAGGCCCAGGCCCTAACTAACTTAGGTTAGTATTTCACTTGGCACTAGTTAACTCTGTTGATTAGTTGTGACACTGACATACTGGCACCACTGGTCAGTTTGACCTGGTCGGCGTCTGTTGACTTGCTGACATCACACCGACGTCATGCTGACGCAGTTAACAATTTTCTGGATTAAAAATAATCCAGGAAATTTCAGAAATTTTAAAACTTCTAAAAATCATAGAAATTAATCTATAACTCAGAATGAAATAATTTATATATGAAATATGATCAGAAAAATCCAATCTTCCATCTGTACCTTTTTCATGCATGTTAGAACAACTTATGGCTGCTGTTTAGGACAAATCATATAAATGGCATTTGAATTTCACATATGGAGTTTGAATTTGAACCGTGGGTTCAAACCAACTTCATTTAAATCATTGCTAGTTGAATTAGCTCAAACCACAGCATATTGCCATGTCATGATCATGCATCATATTGTTGCATTGCATTGATTGTGTTCCTTCTCTGTTGTCGGTGCTTGTTCCCCCTCAGTAGACGTTGATCTGGTCATGAGATCGATGACACCGATGAAGAACTATACTATCTTCAGTGCCAGGAAAGCAAAACCCCCTTGTTCATTCTGATACAATCCCACTCTCTCGCTCATGCTCTCTTTTACTGCATTAGGACAACAACCATTCAACTGTTACATGCTGCGATAGTTGAACCCCTTTCCTTTGCATGACTTGTCATTGCGATAGTAAATATATGAAACCCACTAGCATGAGTAGGAGTTGTTTGAGCCCTGATGTGCCTACTCATTCATGCTTGTTGTCATGCCTGCTACTGCTTAGAGTTGAGTCAGGTCTGATTCATCGGGGATGAATTGGAATGTGGTGAACATGTATTACTGTTGAGAGCTAAGTGTGTGAACACAATTTGATAAAGGTAGTTGTTGGGGATATAACTGTTGAGTATAAACCGCCCAGGACGGGCCGGATTATACTCATGATGATTACCAGTATTGAAGCATACAAGATGGCGACTTATGAAGGAGACTTAATAAGAAGGCCCAAAGCCCATAGGCGGGTTAGGGCCCATAGACGTAAACCGCCATAGGCTTATGACTTGTATTGTAAGATAGGAAAGAGTAGATACCGAGCTGGACACCTTTATGAGCCGGCTGGGATTCTGTGAACCACGGGGCATCAACCTGTGTATATAAGGGGACGACCCGGTGGCGGTTTAAGGACAAGAAACAACAGATCGAGCGCTAGGTTAAGCGTATTCGCTCCCTGGTCATCGAAACCTTAGCAATACCACCTCAAACTGGATTAGGCCTTTACCTTCACCGCAATGGGACGAACTAGTATAAACTCCTCATGTCCTTTGTCCTATTTAACCCCTTTAAGCTAATCTCATTGCGATGGCTCCATGACTAAGTCCTCACACTAGGACATCTGCCGTGACAATTCCACGATAGTTGGCGCCCACCTGGAGCTATCGCACGATGGTTTCAAGTTCTTAGAGGGCAACTTCGAAGGGCTCAAGGGATACGATGTGGGCCGAATGACCAAGAGTCGTTGCGGCAAGCTCTACATCGACGATTCGGGTTGGGGCCCCGAGGCCGGCTCAATTGAGTACGGGTACCGGGTCCCCTTCAGCGGAATTCACGTCTTCATCGGCAAGATCGGCGAACCGGGCCCTGAGCCGGACATCTACACCGACATCGTCGAGACGGCTTAGCATGCGAGACCCACCCGGATTCGGCCCGCCTGAATCATGCCTTCGTGGGATTCATCCATGGAGCGGAATCTGAGGATAAATCGGCATCTGGTGGTGAGATGATCGTTTACTCTGATGATGAGTCGTCCACCGGTGAGACCGAGCATTGTATCAACTGCAAAACGGCCGGCTTGGGGGTTGTTCCGATGGCGACAATATTCCAGACCCCTGCGAGCTGTCGAACCGGGTTGCAATCTTCATGGCCGGTACATAGCCCGTGCAACACTCGTTGACTGCAGTAGAGTTGATTTCCGGGTCAGCAGCGGTGACGGCTGCCGGGGCAGGAGGCCCTGTGCGCCCGCCGGCTCAGGTCTTAACTGACTTGTTGGATAAGCTGACAGTGTTGTTAACAACAGTGGTTACTCCGGCGGATCAAGATCAGCATAATGTGGCGGTTGCAAAATTGCGTGATGAGATAACACAGGCCAAGGAGGAGCTGAATGCAGAAAACACTAGGATGGCCGAGGAGCGGGCCCCTTTGGATGCTCAGGCACAGCGGATTCAGTCGGAGTCTTACCGGCTCATGCTAGATCAAAACACTTCAAACGATGTCATGAGAAGGAGGCATCAGAGTCATCTGCCCCCGGTTTACGAGGCAAGAAATCTCTTGAACACACCAGGAGCAGGAACCAGTAACCCAGCAGTGGTAAACCTGGTCAAAGTGCCTGGGACGGGTACGCCGATTCAGCCGCGAACGACGAACCCGCCTCGTCAGAACAATAACCCGCCACACCACGTGCCGACACCACCGGGTCATTACTCTAACCCTTTGCATAACATGATCGCTACAGCGTCGCGAGGCAGCTCTCCCAGTTGAAGGCAAGTCTCTAACAGCGGTTGAAACACGGAGGGCTAGAGAGCTCCTTCAGACAGCTTTGGTTCAGCAGCAGGCTTATTCTTACAGTCGTGACAGGATTCATTCCACCCCTCGCCTGAGCCGGAGTTACAACAGGCATATAGATGAGCTGGCTGTGTCAACTAGTGGATGGAACCATAACCCGCCCCGTGGACATAACCAGGCGGGCGGTGGTGCTGATGCACAGAATGTAGTGGATCAAGGTAGAGCACGTCGAGAGGCCGAATTAGCGGCACAATATGCGGCCCGTCAACCTACTCCGGTTCGTCCGACAACTTCGGTGGAGCCCGGTGTAACCTTTAGGAATTTGGGGGTGCCATGTTTAGTGTCAGCTCTACGTAATGAGCGTCTGCCCAAGGATTTCAAAGGTCCTCGCAAAGTGCCTAACTATATAGCCGACTTACCTCATGAGGCATGGATCGAAATTTATGAGATGGCCATGGAATTGTTGGATGTTAGCGATGTTGCGTGTGCTAAATATTTCCCCTTCATGTTGGAGGGGCCGGCCCGCACTTGGTTGAAGGGGCTCCCTGCCAACTCCATCGAGTCATGGGCCGAGTTAAAGGCCCGGTTTATCCAGAATTTCAAAGACACATGCAAGCAGCCCATGTCAATTGTGGATTTAGCCACCTGTGTTCAAGAATAAGGTGAATCGATGACTCATTGGGTGCACCGGGTCTCAACAATCCAGCACTCGTCAGATCGTATCAATGCTGATTCAGCAGTCTTAATGTTGGAAAGCAATTGCCGTTTCACGCCCCTGAAGCAGAAATTGGGATGGCTCAAACGCCACTGCAATGACATGGGGACACTCATGGCGGCTCTGGTTAAGTATGCTGACTCTGATGGTACCAAGGACCCCGAGTCTGATGATGAAAAGCCGGGAAAGGGAAAGAAGAGCAGCAACACCAAGTGGCAGCAGCATAACCCGGCGAACCAGGAAGGCAACGGTAACCGTAAAGCTGATAATAGTTTTGACTTTGTGGCTAACACCAATGTGCACAATAATGGTCAGCGTCGTAAGGGTAAACGGCCCCCACGGAATGGAGGATCAGGCATTAATCTTGAGTAGCTGCTGAATCAGCCATGCCCAAGGCATGGTACGCGAGAAAGACCGTCTGGGCCCCTCTGGAAGGATTGTTTCATTATGAAAGAGTTCAAAAATTCAAGTCTTTTTCAAGACAGTTATGGGCCGGGTGGTGGCTCGGGATCTGGCCCTCATGGACCGGGTTATGGCGGTGGCGGTTCTAGTTCCAGGTTCCAAGGTAATCAAGGCAATCAGGGTGGCTACCATCAACAATCAGGTCAGGGGAATCAACAATAGCAATCTGGGTATCAGAGTAACCCAAAGCAGTTGAATAGTGGCGATACAACATTTTCACCACAAGGTTATGCAAATGGGATCAGAAGCTTCATAAAAGGGCAGTGAACATTGTTGAACCGGAAGTTCCGTGTTACTTGCGCTAGTCTGAGCAGCCAATTGTGTGGAGTCGGGAAGATTGTGGCACCCCGGCTCAGAGAAAACCGAAACGCCCTGTATTCCAGCCCAGAGATCGGGGTGAAGTCTTCTGGAATACGACACTGCTTAGCATAGAACAAACCAACTTTCTATTATTACACGAATATGAATACAAGGTCTTCAATATTACAATGAATAACATCGGCACGGTGACACTACACCATCCTCAGTTGCTCTATGCAAGCAGCATAACAAGTTGAGGCGGCGGAACAACTACTGGCAGCGGAACAACGAACGGCGATGATGGACTCCAATCCGCAGGGACTCTGGCTGGAACGTTTATCCTAGCTCGTGAACACAGGAACAACACCAAACAAGCAAGCAATCCAGGCACGACTGCAAACTGGCATGACACGCCAGGTCAGTACATTGAATGTACTTGCAAGCTCACAACAACCAGAAGCATTCAAGACAAACAACAGCATGGCAATTACAGGTTAAGCAGGAATTATCATGAAGTCATCAGGATAACATGGCATCAACAATATGATACAGCTAGAACAATATGAGCATATAAATCTGGCGACACTAACATGCAACATGGTGACACTATATGCACTATTTGTTCTGCTCGGGTTACTTCCTAACCATCACATGCATCACTTACCAACCTCGGACATCACACGATTATCTCAGGATCAACTCAAGCTTGGTATAAACAATATCTTAGTAATCATTAAATGACCACAAGGAGCTTGATTTTTACCCACGATTCTCGCACAACATCACGAATATATAACAACTCGGTATCCTCGATACCACGGTGATCATTCACGGATGACAAACGGAACCACTCTGGGTTCAACGGGCTACCTCGTAACCAAACGGTGATCTTTCCGGCGATCACAACCAACTTACCTCATCATTGAACCGGGGTTCTTATTATGCACATTATTATTAATTACTGTTGACTCACAGCATGACCGACACGAACTGGGCCCTTATCCGCGGGCGCGGCTATCGATAGATTTAATATACACTATGCAAAGGTTAGTACACTGTACCCACACCACGGAACCCATGGCCTCGCACTCCCATTCGGGTGGACCAACGGCGTTCCAACAAAACCGTCATACTGCCATGACACTCTCCCGGCCACTCCGACCAAATCCCTTTGGGCTAAGTCCTGGGTGACCCGTGCCTACCAAAGGCACCAACGGCCACCGTCGTGGCAAAACATAAACGGTCTCAAACGGGGACAAGGATCCATACAACAACAACGGGCACACAAGGTTATGTCTGCTTACCGAGCCAGGGTACCGCATGCCCATAACCTTCCCTCGTTGGAGGCACCGGCGAGAGGCACTGCAATAGACCCAGTTAGGAACTTCCCATAAAGGTAAGCGTGGTTGCACTGGTCAGCTCGATATGGTGGTACCATGACTCAGCCAATAGTTGTTCAAGTTCAGTTTAATCCGGTTAAACTTGAATGCAAATATGCTGAGCTATGATAAAATAACATGATCAATTACAATGCATGAGCATGATATCAACATAATCATGAGGGTACCACATAACTATCCACCATATCAACAATGAATCATATCCAACTGAGCATGGCATACTGACTAGCATGAACATCAGAAGTACATACTTCTCTGAAACATAGCATGACCACTAGCATCAACAATAAATATCATGCAAGAACATATCAACAATGCCATCATGCAAGCATTTAACCAACTGGATGCAATGGAACATGCATAACAACGGCACTCGGGACAGACGACAGTCATGCACTAAAGACCATCACCAACATCAACATGTACTACTAGCAAGCATAAGCATATGAAAGGAATACTAGCAACTAGCAGGACATGATAACCAGGTGCATAACAACATAGCAAGAAAGTAAACACTAACCCAGAAGCATTACCGAAACAGTGATAACCATATTTTAAACAAGCAATCATTTAATAAATATTCAAGTTTAAAACCATGCCTACTGCATAACTATCATGCAAGTGGGTATTGTGGCTTGCCTGGGGTGACGGAGACTCTGGAAAGAAGTGGGGTGAAGCCGTGGAACGAAACGTGGATGGATCTTTCTCGAAGGGGGCTGATTAGAGGCAAGGGAAAAATGATCATTTTCACTGTGAGACCACCTGGTGAAAATGTTACCAAAAGATAGAGTTCGACGAGACGAAGAAGTGAGCGCTGGTTTCACCTCGATCGGAGTTACGGTTGAAAAGTTGTGAAGTGTAGAAGATCAGGGACTTTTCTGTAAAAAATAATATTCACAGTCGGGTCCTTGAGTGGATAAGACAGAAATAGATTTCCGAAAATACGCTTCCCGACTTAGAAAACGTACTTCAGGTAAAGGAAGGAGAAAATACGATTTCGAGCAACGAAAGCGTACTGCACGACGCCTTCGTGGAACGGAAAACACACGAAGGCGTTTCCACTTATGCGCCTGGGCCCGCGCGTGGTCAACGCCTGAGAGGCTGACCGCTGGGGTCCGCGGGGAGGAGGGGGTCCAGGCGCGCTCGTCTTCTTCCTCCTCTCCCTGCCCCCGATCGGGAACAGAGGAGCGAGGACAGGAGCGAGGCCGGCGATGGGGCGGGCCGCTCTGGCGAGCTCCGGTCTGGCCGAGCACACCGGTGGGACCGCGGGGCCGGGCCGCACCCGTTCAGAGGGTCAGCCGGTGCCGGGGTGGAGTGGAGAGGAGGGGAGGTCGCGGCGACGAGGAGGAGTACAGAGAGCTCGGGTGACGAGGTTCGCCGGCGATGTGGACACTTCGTCGAGGGGGAAAGGGGGTGGGGCGGCTCAGTGGGACGAGGGGAAGCCGTTGGTGGAGTTGGGGAAGCACGAGGAGGCTCGGGACGGCCGGTCGGTGCGGTGCCCGAACGGGACGAGCAGCGGCCGGATTTGGGAGACGCGGCCACGAGGCTCTCCGGCGATGGAAAAGTGGGTGGGGCGACGCGAGAGGATGCGGGGAAGCTAGTGGACAGCTCTGGAGGAGAGGAGAGGGGCTAGGTTCACCGGAATCGAGGAGGAACCGAGGCGGCCATGGCGATCTTCGGCGAAAAGAAGAGGGGCCGAGGACTCCGGTGGGCTAGGGAGGCAAATGAGGAGTGGATGAGCTTCGGGAGGGCTTGGGGCACGCTTATATAGCCGAGGGGAGGGCTCTAGAGCAACGCTAGCAAGCTTGTGCAGTGCTCTAACGGTGGACAGAGGCTGGGCATGGCACGAGCATGGAGCTAGCGGCGCATTTAAGGCGAACGTTGACAAAGCAGGGTGATGTAGTCGAGCATGGACGAGCTCCAGGACATGAATGGAGGTCGAGACGAGGAGGGAGGAGACGAGCACAGTGGCCGGACCGAGCCAGAGCTTGCACTATGTGTGACGCTAGCGTGATCACCACGGGCACTGGTGCAAACGGCGCGTTATGGCCGGGCTGACCATGTCCAGTAGATAGACCGTCGTGCCGTTAGTCAAAATGAGGAAATAAATAGGTCTAGGGGCAAAGAAGAGATCTGCACTTAGATCCAAAGTAAATCAATAGGAAGGTGCTTGTAACTTTATGTGGTTAAACCAGCTTGGTAACATGGTAAATAGTTTGTCTGATGATGATCACACACTAAGGTGATGTTGATCACCAAAAATCGGACTAAGAGGAGGAGTTTAGATGAGGGTTGCTGTAGAAAGTGCAAAACTAGCCAGAATTAGGGATTTGGATGATACACTCACATACTTGATTGTAATGAGCTGAAATTTGGCAAAGAGGGGTTATATGATGGTATGAAGCTTCTGTAAAGATTTCATGCCATTTGGAAATACCAAAGTGGCACTTGCTTCACAAAGCTTCATTCTGGACAGAAACTTGGAAAAATTGCACAAGGAAATTGGATTAACTAATTTAGCTAAAACTTGGTGGAGGGAGTTGATATAGGTATAAGCATGTCCAGGTAAAGTTTCAGCTCAATTGAAGCAATATAAAATATAGTTGCTTCACAAACTGAAAATCTGACCAGAAAATAAGATTTGGATCTGGGCTCACATAGATAAGTTACATGAGCTCACATTTGGTGGAGAGTCATGATTTGATCATATGAAGGAGATTGCAAAATTGCAACTCATTTGGATATGTATAGCTTGTACTTCCTTCACAATCACTTCCCTCAGACATGAACTTTGAAAAATTGCTCACGAATATTTACTAGGCAAATTGAGTTGAATTTTGGCATGAGGCAATTATTTGGATAGGAAAAGATGTCCAAGAAGTTTGGGGTCAATCAAGCAAATATAAATATCACTTCCTTTGCGAAGTGCCATTTAGGGCAGAATAGGAAAAGAATTATTGGAGGATTATTTTTGAACAAGGCAATGAAATATTTTGCCATATTTGAGGAAGATATGACCCAAAAAATTTATGAGAATTATTTGGGAATTTTGGGAGTAATATAAATATAGGTTGCTTCACAACCTAGGGTTATTCCTTTATGAGAAAAGGAATATTCCTAACAAAATAATATTGGGATTAGGTCAAGGATGGAAATTACATGATCATGGGATGATGATGAGGGTGACAAGCCACTATAAAACCTCGGAAGACATGATCTTCCCAAGTTTCAGAATCACATAGCCATAGAAAAGCAAATCAAATCAGAAATCCAAGAAAATCAAAGGAAAAAGAAAAGGGCAAAAATCCGGGCTGTTACAAAGATCACCCGCCCCGGGTTGATAATCCGGGTAACTTGGCTTTGGTGGTCGCACCTCAGGTCAGATGATACAAGTTCACTAAGGTACTCAGGGACGGAGGGAGCAACATCAATATCCTTTATTATGAAACTTTTCATCGCATGGGGTTGACAGATAAAAATCTTAAACCGTCGAACACAGTTTTCCATGGAGTGGTGCCTGGTAAGTCGGCATACCTGGTTGGTAAGATAGCTCTGGAAGTTTCTTTTGGAGATGAGCATGACTCTAGGTCAGAGACATTGACCTTTGAAGTAGTAACATTCATAGCCCGTATCACGCTCTGTTTGGACGGCCGACTTATGCTAAATTCATGGCCAGGCCTTGTTATGTTTATCTACAGCTTAAGATGTCGGGTTACAAGGGGATCATCATGGAGCATGGGAGCCGAAAGATAGCTTTGGAATGCGAAGAAGGTGATGCAGCTTACGCTGAGTCGGTTTGTGCAATGGAGGAGTTAAAAATTTATAAGGACAATGTTGATCCGGCAGATATGACTTCTTTGAAAAAGCCAACTACTGAGCATGATCCGGCCTTGAAGTTTAAATCGGTTGATGATACCAAGATGGTTGGTTTTGTTCCTGGCGATTCATCAAAGCAGTTCAGCATCAGTGCTAATCTGGATCCAAAATAGGAAAGCACGCTCATCGAGTTCATCCGTGAGAACCAGGACATCTTTGCATGGAAACCTTCTGACATGCCAGGTGTACCGAGGGAACTCCCTGATCACACTCTCAATATTGATCCCAGGTTTAAACCGGCCAAGTTGTTTCTTCGTCGCTTCAATGAAGAAAGGCGCAAGGCCATTGGTGAGGAGGTAGCCCGACTCTTGGCGGCTGGGTTTATTGTTGAAGTTTTTCATCCTTAGTGGTTGGCTAACCCAGTGATGGTACTTAAGAAGAACGGCACTTGGCGCATGTGTGTGGATTACACGGATTTAAACAAGGCTTGTCCGGCTGATCCTTTCGCTCTCCCTCGTATTGATCGGATTGTTGATGCTACGGCGGGTTGTGAGCTTTTGAGTTTTTTGGATGCTTATTCTGGTTATCATCAGATCAAGATGGTAGTTAAGGACCAGGAGAAGACAACTTCATAACTCCCTTTGGAGCCTTCTGCTATGTGTCTATGTCTTTTGGGCTCAAGAGTGCCCAGGTGACTTACCAGCGATGTGTGCAGAATTGTCTTCATAATCAGCTTGGGCGCAATGTTCATGCCTATGTGGATGATATTGTGGTGAAATCCAGAAAGAAGGAGACGTTGATAGATGATTTGAAGGAGACCTTTGATAATCTCTGGGTCTATAATATGGTGCTTAACCCGCCCAAGTGTGTTTTTGGTGTACCGGCAGGCAAACTCTTGGTTTTCTGGTGTCTAACAGGGGCATTGAAGCTAATCCGGAGAAGATCAAAGCCATTACTTCATTGGCTAAACCGGCGTGTGTTAACGATGTTCAACGTCTGGCGGGTCGTATTGCGGCTCTGAGCCGGTTCATAAGCCGGCTAGGTGAGAAGGCTATTTATCAGATGATGAAGAAGACGAATCACTTTGTTTGGAGTGATGCAGCTAATCAAGCATTTGAGGATCTGAAGAAACAGTTGGCTAAGCCGCCCGTTCTTACTGCTCCTGTTGAGAAAGAGCCATTATTGTCATATGTGGCTGCTAATGCCCTGGCTATCAGCGTGGCTATTGTGGTGGAACGGAAGGAAGCAGACAAGGAATATCCGGTTCAACGGTCGGTTTACTACATCAGTGAGGTGCTTATTGAGTCCAAACGGAGATATCCGCATTGGCAGAAACTTGTATATGGGGTGTTCATGGCCAGTTGGAAGCTTATGCAGTATTTTTGGCTCATCCTATCACTATGGTTAGTTCTGCTCCTTTAGGGGATATTATTCAGAACAGAGAAGCCACAGGTCAGATAGCCAAGTGGGCCATTGAGCTTGGGCCTCATGGTTTGAAATATGTGCCTCGCACGGCCATCAAGTCTCAGGCATTGGTGGATTTCATCAATGACTGGACAGAGCTGTAGATGCCCGAGGAAAAGCCAGATAACACATATTGGACTATTCACTTTGATGGGTCCAGACAAATGGAGGGCTCGGTGGCTGGAGTCGTGCTCGCTTCCCCTCGAGGTGATAAATTCTGTTATGTTCTTCGTTTGGTGTTCCCTTGCACTAACAATGCAGCTGAATATGAGGCCTTGCTCAACGGTCTCCGGATGGCTAAGGAGATGAACTTAAGCCAGGTAAGGTGCTTTGGCGACTTAGATTTGGTGGCTCAACAAGTTTCTGGTACTTGGGATTCCAA
Organism: Triticum dicoccoides; assembly: GCF_002162155.2. Lineage (NCBI taxonomy): Eukaryota > Viridiplantae > Streptophyta > Magnoliopsida > Poales > Poaceae > Triticum > Triticum dicoccoides. Next base: position 117,888,596 of record NC_041385.1, read on the forward strand.
GGATCCACTCATGGCAGCTTATCGACGAGAAGTGGATATTATTGCTGGTCACTTCAAGGGTTATCAGGTTGAGCATATTGATAGGTGGAAGAATGAAGCGGCTGATGCCTTAAGCCGGTTCTCAATGTAAATCGGTGCCGCCTAATGTCTTTCTTGATGTTTTGCATAACCCGTCTGTCAAGTTACCCATAGAGCAGGATTTGGCTATTCCTGACCCGAAAGCTTAGTTGGTGGCAGCTCTTCATGTAATCCCTGATTGGATGGTTCCATATTTGGCTTATATGACCTGGGGCGAGTTACCTGAGGATGAAACTTTGGCCAGGAAAATAACCCGATGATCCAAATCAATGACTATTGTCAATGGGGAGTTACATCATCGCAGTGTCACAAGGGCATTTCAACATTGTGTTTCACCTGAAGAAGGTTGTGAGATTCTGTGCGAGATTCATGAAGGAGATTGTGGCCACCATGCTGGTTCTAAGTCTCTTGTGGCCAAGGATTTTTGTCATGGATTTTATTAGCTGACAGTTTATGCTGATGTTGAGGATCTGGTCAGTAAATGTGAGGGATGTCAGAAATTTTCACGATGAGCCCATGTACCGGCTCAAGAATTGAGGATGATTCCAATTACATGGCCGTTTGCAGTTTGGGAGCTTGATATGGTTGGGCCTTTTAAGAGGTCCATGGATAAGAAGACCCACCTTTTGGTGGCCGTTGATAAGTTCACTAAGTGGGTAGAGGCAGACCCGGTCAGTAAGTGTGATGCAGCAACGGTGGTTCAATTCATGAAGAAGGTGATCTTCCGTTTTGGCTTTCCACACAGCATTATAATAGACAATGGCACTAATCTCTCCAAGGGTTCTATGAAAGAATTCTGTCAACGTGAGCATATCCGGCTTGATGTATCATCAGTGGCTCACCCCCAATCTAATTGTCAAGCTGAGAGAGCCAATCAAGAGATCTTGAGAGGCATCAAGCCCTGGCTTATGGTTCCCTTGCAAAGGACACCGGGTAGTTGGGTGGAGGAGTTACCTTCCGTGTTATGAAGCATTAATACCACCCCCAACAGGTCTACGGGTTACATGCCTTTCTTCATGGTCTACGGAGCAGAGGCGGTTCTCCCTAGTGACATCCGTCACGACTCACCTTGTGTGGCGGCTTATGTTGAAGCTGACAATGAAAAAGCACGTCAGGAAGCACTTGACTTGTTAGATGAGGAGTGTGACATCGCAACGACTCGTTCGGCGATTTACCAGCAAGATCTGCGTCGTTACCACAGCCGCTGGGTTAAAACCAGAACTTTCCAAGAAGGTGATCTAGTGCTCCGGCTCATCCAGGATCAGACTAATATGCACAAGTTATCCCCACCTTGGGAAGGACCCTTTGTGATCAACAAGAATCTGAACAATGGGTCATATTACCTTATCAATGTTCGAGAGCACAAAGACTCATGTAAGTCGGAGGAAGAGACCCACCGGTCGTGGAATATTGCTCATCTTCAGCCCTACTATACCTAAGCCACTGGCTCTTCTGATGTACATATTTTGACAATGTATATATTATGATCAATATAACCGGCATCCCTGTTAAAGCAGGGCCTCTATCGCTTTCTCTTAAATAATGAGTTTTTGTTCACTTAGGGGCTTCTGCTTTATAGAGCAAAGTTATGATTACCCTTTGATCCGGCTTATAGGCCACATAAGAAAAACTTGGGGGCTCTCTACCCAGGTTAAAGGGACCAAAGAGGGTCTGTTGCAAAAGCACAACTCAAACATAGGTTATCCTTAAGTCTAGCCTTGGTTATAAACTATGTTAGTTTCCCATGGTTTTATATTGGGCATTATACCCGTCTAGCGGTAAACCGCCAGGACACTTTTTAATCTTCTATATGCAGGAACAGATTTACAATTGCTAATATCATGCGCATACATGGCATATTTGAACACGGCGGATTAGCAGTGTCATGCAAAGTAAATATGCACGATGGCATAGCAGATCAAGAGTTTAAGCTAGCCTACTACAAGGCGTTCAGTGCCCAAAAGAATAATTGTTTTCAACAAGTCTTGCAGAAAGCAGATGATAAACCGGCCCCCGATTTATGAATCTTGTCCGGACTGACTTGAAGGTGAAGGATCGTCCAGCATCAGCTCATCCTCCTCTTCTCTACCTAGTGGCTGGAAGTCAATGGTTGTCCAATCGATCCCAGTTAAGGCTTTGAATATAGCTTCATCACTTATAAGTGTGGAGGGATCAACATCAGGGGCATAGGTATGCTTACGGATTGGAGGAATAAGATTTGGAGCATCATAGGTTGGCGCACTAACTCTCTTGTTGTTGGCATCATAAATCGACTGATAATGTGAAAGATCGGTCTCTTCAGCCAATTTGCTAGCTAATGGGCGCATTTCCCTCGTCAAGGCTCTGAGGTCATCATTATCAAAGTCTGACCCGTCCTCCTTTATGCTCGGATAGCCGTTTCCCACATCAGACGGATCAAGGTCAGATATCCATGCTTTGGCCCGAGTTAGTGCGGTAAGAGCACCTGCCCTTGCAGCTAATCTCTTTAGCTCTTCAAACCGGGCAGGCATCATCGACAGCCTTTCCAATGTTTCCTTGATCAAAGTTGGGGGCGGCTTGTTATGGGAAGTTGTGCAGATGATCCGTTGTGCGCTAGTATATAATTGCTCTATAAGTGTATAGGCAGCCTTCAGTTTTTTCCGCATATCAGAGCCAAGATGAGCAATGCGAGATCCTACATCATCACAAACGTCGGTAAACCAGCAGTTTATTTTATAATACATGTTTAAAGATTATGAAGAAGCTATTTACCAAAAACGGCAGCAGTCATGCACTACTAGGGAAAAGCCTAGCAGCAGCGCGGGTTTTAGGCCTATCAGTAGCGTGGGCTGGAGCGCTACTGGTACGACGCTACAGCTAAAGCTTAGCAGTAGTGTGCCTCAACCAGCGCTGCTGCTAAATCGACTTAGTAGTAGCGCTTGCCTAGAGGAGCACTACTGGTAATTAGTAGTAGCGCTTTTCCCAGCCTACGCTACTACTATTATTTCATATTTTATTTCTTTTTTATTTCATGTTGTATTCATACACCTTTACACAAGTTTTCATATAATAGGAATTTAGAGATTTTTTTTACATCATAATGAGTTATTACAGCACGGGGTGAAAGAACCGTGGACTAGTTTCAAGTGGATGTCCATCCACTTGAAACTAATCTGCGGTTCTTTCACCCAATGGTATAATAAATATCATCATCATCATATCATTAACAACTTATCATCATAATACATCATTGTCAGATAACACCTCATCAAGATCATCATTTTCATCAATGACATCACATAGCAAATTGGTCACTAGTCATAATCACAAGTACTCCTCATCATCAACTCTAACACATTGTACCACATAATAAACATATTGTACCTCATAGGACCTACTACATTCTCTTAGGACCTACTACATTTTCTAAGGTAAAATAGCAAAAAACAAGATAGCCCCTGACTCTCCATTATGGAGAATGGAGATTATCCTGTCTCCAATTCTTGCCTTTCGCTGAATGTTACTTCCAAGAACCTCCTTGCGAATGTCCAATCATTTTTTTCATTCTTTGATGAGCATGTGTTCACCGGTTTTAGAAATTCGATATGCACAGGTGAGCTCCCTAGATTTACCTGGCAGTATGTTCAGAACTGTAAGGCAACCATTCAGATACATCAGATGAGGCCACAATCCATCAGGAGTTTCTGTTGAAAAACATAGTAATAACTTTGTAGTTAGCAATGATGTACTAGTTTTAGAAGTGTGCAAAAGATGCACGGTTGTCGTAATAGTAAAAAATCTTACAAGGGTATCTCCATAGAAGTTACCATGGTTCAACACGTGCACTAGTGGCACGTATTCACCATAATTTGGAGGAGTTCGATAATAGGTATTGTAATTCTCAAGTTAAGTACAAAATGCGATCAGATGACTTTTCTCCTTGTAAGTTAATTCGGAGCCATCAGTGTAGTGGGTTTTGTCTACCATCTTCCGCACATTTTTTGAAGAATCAAAATAAGCTGTCAATGGAAATAAGCTGTCAACTATTTTGAAATAAACAATATAAATTAGTTAATAACTATGTTTGAGAAACTCACATTGCGGTACAATCGGAAGCGTATCAACAAGGACCCAAATGTCCATATTGTCTTGCTCGATGTCAAGATCACCAAGATCCATGGTGATAATCATACCCTCATAAAAACCATACATTTTGCAAAGTGCTTCCCAATTTTGGCAACCAAAATGGGTTACGCTCTGAGCATTGCACAGATTTACTTCAAAATCCATATCATGATGGGTCCTTAGGTGTATTTTCTTTGTTTCAAAATTTTCATGGTCTTCAAAACCCATCCTCTCCAAGACATAGCGTCTTGGATGGCATGGGATAAGCTAGTCGAATTGTAAAAGATGAAAATTAGACGTTGAAATAGTTGAAGTCAGGCTTAATTATGGAAAAAACACTTGTTGTTGTTGCGTACCGTTTCAACATCGAAGGTCTTATCGAGCTTAATGCTGAAGCGTCGATGTTCGTCCAGCTCAACGAACCTATCGCACATACCTCGATCGTCGTGGCACCAGCTGCACTCCCCCGGGAGACTGTCATTGTCCGAGTACGACATTTCCTACATTCATAATTCGATGATTAAACTTGTAAAATTAAATATATGTACTAAAAACCTAAATTAGATCATTATTTTTCGAGAAAATCCAGGACACTCGATATTTCCTACATATTCTAGTACAAGTCATGCCAGAATTCACGGAAAAATCCTGCATGACCTTTGCTAAAAAAGGACATATCAAGGGCCTGAAATTTGCCGGAACGGAAATTAATCAACACTCTGGCAAAACATAGGCCACTCGGAGGTGTAACCTAAACATGACTGGCCACTTGGGCAACCACATATCCTATATGAGCAACACAAGATATACATGGAGATTTGGCAGGTCCCACCTCGAGGTCGGAGGGGCTCGGTGACGGGGACGACGACGGGGATGATGGAGGGGCTCCTTGATTTCCGCAAAAGCAAAAACCCTTTAAGTTATCACTAATACATCCCGAATAATTGCTTAAACTAAAAAAATAACAACAAATATGACATGTTCAACTATTTCTATTAATTCAACTAGTTCTTACTAAATATAAACTTACTATAAATAGAAAAAAACTAGTTCTTTCTAAAAATAAAGTAGTTCAACTAGTTATATTAATTTACTTACTAAACTAGTTCAACTAGTTTATTAATTTACTTACTAAAAATACATTAGTTCTATTAATTTAACTAGTTATATTAATTTACTTACTAAACTAGTTCAACTAAAACTAAACTAGTTCAACTAGTTTATTAATTTACTTACTAAAAATACATTAGTTCTATTAATTCAACTAGTTCAACTAGTTTATTAATTTACTTACTAAACTAGTTCAA
>NC_041385.1:117894515-117899840 GCF_002162155.2 Triticum dicoccoides
GACGACGGAGAGGTAGGGCGGCGAGGGCGGGCTCGGGAACGGGAGGCGGCGGTGCTGGGCGGGCTCGGGCGGCGGCGGTCAGGTCGACGGCAGCAGCGGTGAGGTCGAGGGCGGCAACGGTGAGGTCGAGAGAGGCGGCGGGCAGCGGCGCTGAGGTTGAGGGCGGGCGGCGGCGGTGAGGGAAGGCTCGGGCGGCGGCGACAGAGGAGTAGGGGAAAGGGGAGGAATGGAGGACTTAGCAAAATTTTGAGCCGGCGGGTGGTTAATTCAGAAGTAGCAGTAGCGCATTCTAGAAAGCGCGCTGCTATAAAGTTAGCTACAATGCGTTCTGGTATGCACGCTACTGCTACTCCTTTCTCTTTTTTCTCTTTTTCATTTATTTTTCTTCACATTTTATTTTTTTCCTTTCACCTTATTCTATTTATTTCATTTTCAATTACCTTTCTATTTGCTTTCCATTTAATTTTATATCCTTTAGCAGTAGCGAGTTAAGAAGAAAACGCGCTGCTACAAAGAACATAGTGGTAGCGCAGTTCAATATGGATTGCTACTACTATGTGTAGCCTGTCGGCTAAGCCGTGGGAATTATAGTGGTAGCGCTTGTTTCTGAACATGCGCTACTGCTAATGTTTTAGCTATAGCGTGCTTTGCATGAACGCGCTACTACAAATTAGCAGTAGCGCCCTATTTTAACCAGCGCTACTGCTATACCTATGTGTATAGGCTTTTCCCTAGTAGTGATGGAATTTACTTGTTGTTTCAAGCCAGTCAGCTCCTCTGCCACCGGATTAAGGGTTGCTTCAACGTCCTCATCCCTCTTTAGCAGAGTTGTCTTTTCTGCATCCCAACTTGCTCGCTCATTTTTGAAGCTCCCTTTCAGTTTTTCCATTGCTGCTAAGGCACTAGTCAGTTCATCCTTGGCCTTGGAAGTTTCTGCTTGTTGAGATTTGATATTATCTTGAAGGTCAGCGATTTGGGATTCCTTCTTGACAAGCTCATCCTACAAGAGACATGCAATTTATGAGTTGACAGTGCATATTCGAAGTCCCGAGCACATAACAAGTAATATACTTGGTACTTGGGGGCTAATGTCTATTGCTTCTTCTAAAAAATTACAAGTCCCAAGCTCAATACAAGTATCATTCTTGGCACTTGGGGGCCAATGCATGTTTGCTCCAGTTAACACTATGGATTTTTTCTTCCACTGATCAACTTGGTGGAGAACCGGTTTATCAAGGTTCTAAACAAGCATTTTTGAGCCTTACAGCATAATTAGTCCCAACTTAACATATTTGTTAAGTCGGTCCTTGGGGCCTACACAGGCAAAATTGAATTGTTATTCTACAAGTCCCGGTTCATATTGAGAGTATAAACCGACCCTTGGGGGCTACGGGAATTGATTTATATGGCTTTTGGAAATTTACAGAACATTCTATATGTCCAATAAATTGGGTGGCTAAGGGAAGAATATTTATGCAGAGTCAACAGCAGTTATCTCATACCGCTCCTTCATCATGTTCACTAAACCTGCTTCATAGTCACGGCTTGTGTACAAACGGTTTAAAAACCCAGAATGGATATCTTGGGCGCTGAGGTGGGCATAGCTTTCCAAGTCCGCTTTCCACCTGCCCTTGTCAACAACAGAGATTTCTTCTTTGGCACTGTGTTTTGACAGAGAAATGGGGTTGCCAGGGGTTGTGTAACCAAAGCCAGTAACCACAACGTCGTCAGCTTTGTCATCTGCAGCTTTAGTTGTGCTTGGCGGTTTATCAGCCTGAATCATCGGATCAACTTCCATATGTTCAACTTCAGTTTCGTGATCTTGCGGTGGCGGGTCATCGGGAATGTTTTCAGCATTTGGGTTAGACGGTTCAGGGGTCCTTTCCGGTTCAGATGGTATAGGGTCATCAGCCTGATTATTCACTTTAGCCTTTTTACCAGCTCTAGCTTTGGCCCTGAAAATAACAAGTATACATCAGGTCAGTATAAAGATCAAGTATAAGATATGAAGGGTCAATTAATATGCTCACCCAGGAACCATTTTGAGGGTTGGAATTTGTGTTCCTGTTGAATCGCCAGAGGAAGAATGAGAAGTCCCCTGATAATTTGAATCAGATGGGTGAAGAGGTTGTGGAAAATAACCCGCCTTGGGGTAAGGTATATCAGAAATATGTAAGACCTCTGGACGATGTTTGCGAAGTGGAGTGTTTGGTAAACTGGCAGAGGTGATCATGTTGCCACTATGACGGGTTGTGTGGCGAGCTTCATGTTGTTGTTTCTTCAAAAGAAAGTTTGGATCCAAGTGAGCTAGAGGGTGAGAAAATCTTACTTCCAGCGTGCTTGACGGGTTTCTGTGTTGGCAGAGGATCTGAGCCGGAGGAAAGAATAATTACCTCTACTTCACTAGCGTGGCTAGCCTCAGCGACATCCTGATAATAATCATTGCCAGTGAGATGTATGAAAAAGGAGCCAAGTGAATCAAGTTCTACCTCTGACTCATGATTATCATCGCCATTGCCAATGTTTAAATCGGTGGATTCGGCAGTTTTCTTCTTGGCGGGCTTCTTGTGGACCTTGGTCTTGGGGCGAGTGGTTTTGGCCGGTTTATCCTGCGGCTTCCTTTTCCAGAATGGATCATCACCCTGTTAAAAGTTGAAAAGATCATAAGGGAGTATTAAGAATATGGAGTAAGCAGGAGTTGAGCAATTCTTACTGCTGGCGGTTTATTTGTAGCACAGAAAGGACCAAGTCCTGTTTTGCTGCACTCGGCCATCGGTATATCCAACATTTTCTTGTCAGATTCAGTAACTTCAGTGTTAGTCAGCTGAATGTCAATGTGGCGTTCAGGATCTTCCAAGTCCCCCATATATTCACACATTAAACCAGGGCGACGGCTTAAGGGTAAAATACTCCAGGACACCCAACAACGGACAAAATCAACGCATGTTAAACCGTTTGCCACAAAGGCTCTGAGCTTTGAGAGCTGTGGCGCATATTTGGCTCGTTCCTTTGCGCTGAGTCTTTGGGGGAGTGGATGTGTGCTGCTAAGCCGGTGAGCATGATAACCCGGCAGAGGATTCTCACCAGTTGTAGATGTATCTCGGCAATAGAACCAAGTTTGATTCCAATCTTTGGGATGGCTATGATGGTTGGCATGAGGGAAGTTGGCATCTTTTCTCTTTTGGATGGATACCCCGCCAAGTTAAGTGTTGGGCCCGCCCACATATTCTGTGCGGCGGTTTAAGTAGTAGAAGTCTCTGAACAATTAAACCATGGGCTCCTCTTGCAGATAAGCTTCACAAAAAACTTGAAAGTTGCAAATGTTGGATATGGAGTTAGGTCTAATATCTTAAGGGTGAGGTTGCAGGAAATGAAGCATGTCACGAATTTTTTTTGATCCGGGAGGGCTAAATCCTCGACTCAGATGATCAGCAAAAACGATCACTTCCCCTTCCTTGGGCTTAGGAGGATTTTTAGGACCAGTGACTCTCTAGTGAATGACTTCCTTTTTTGCTAAAGCGCCAGTGGCAACACTGTTCAACCTTTCTTCTGTAACCCGGGATTGAACCCAATTGCAGGAGTAAAAGGACTTGGCCATTTGTTCAATAACCTGGTAGAAGGTTTATGCCAGTTTAAGGTTCATGGTTAATCCGTTGGAGGTTAAAAGGTAGAAAATGGTGAAGCATGCAAAATTGCTAAACCGAGATTGGTGTTATCAAGTTGCAGAAATGAGCAATTGGCGGTTTAAGAGGGGACTAATGGTACCTAGCGGGATATTATTATTTTCTTAGTTAAACCGTCGACACAAATATCGAAAGTATAGATCTGAAGTTGGAAGATGAGTAAGTGATGAAAAACAGTTTTCACAGATTGATATCGCAACTTCGGATCTACCACGTGTCAGAAAAAGAAAATATATTCAGACCTAAATATTGGTACTTGAACAGTTTATGAAGTTCCAGATTGGATTTTCTACATAAAATAGATGATCTGATAGCAAAAGAAGGACTATTGCTACTACCGCACAGGAATATATCAAGTTTGAATCCGCCATTTATGCTACGGTGAAGAACAGGCGAAGAACAATGTCGAACCTCTATGAGTTCGGGCGAACCCAAATCAGATCTACGGAGGGGAGGAGGAAGAACTCACTGAGGCTGTTAAATAGCGGAGGCACGCGAGTGGAGTCTGGTCCGAACAGGTTGATGTAGCGGCCAACATTGGGGCAGAAGGTTGATGGCGGCGGCTGAGCTCGAGCGCTAGGGCGTCGCGAGGAAGACGATGAGACGAAGAGGCACGGGGGGAGTGAAAGTGTCCCCCGGTCCTATTTATAAGGCGAATGGATAAGTGGCAAGCGCGGGAATCGAGGAGGCCAAAAACGGATTTGTAGACGTGGAGACGCCTTGATTTTTGGAGATTCATTACAGAAAAGGAGGTATAATAAAGAATTTGGCTCTGTGTAAAGTTAATGGCAGGTGATGTCACGGCGGATTATCATAACTCCAGAAGATGTCATCATGGCGAGTTATAACACTACAAAAAAAGACACATCCGTGACATTTTGGGCCGAACGAAATTTTTTCTGTCATACATATGACACTTCTATGACGATAATTGTGACAAAACCCGGTATCATCATAGATGTGGTGGGCTCCTACTTCTATGACAAAAAATCATGACAGAAAATGGGCTTTTCGTCCTGGGCGGACCAGAGACGCAGCTGCATGACATTCTTTGGGCCTTCCATGACGGAAAAAACCATGGTAGAAGCCAGGGCGAGGAAAATTTCGGGGAGTTCCTGGTTACGGTGGGAGGTCGGGGGCCGAGCGATGCGCGTTTCTCTCGTACACGTATGCGCGTGTGTGCGAGGCGTTGGCTCTAACTGAACCCGAGCGAGGCATTGGGCTTTAACTGAACCCGAGCGATTGCACTGCAGGCTACTCGTTACTGAACCCGAGAGATCGATCGATGGCTGTTAACTGAACCTGATCGAGCGATTCCTTCACCACTGCTGCTAACTAAAGCTGATCGATGCTGCCTCTGGGATGAACAATGAGTGCTGCAGGGGGGGTGGATGAACAGTGAGCGGTGGCGTTGCCTCTGGATGAACAGGACCCCGTGGTGTGGAGGGCTGGATGAACAGTAGACGGTGGAGGGGCGCCCGTGGAGGGGTGGTTGAACAGGACCCCGTGGTGTGGAGGGCTGGATGAAAAGTAGATGGTGGAGGGGGGGCGTGGAGGGGTGGTTGAACAGTAGCCGGTGGAGTAGCGCACGGTGGAGGCTGGATGAACAGGAGCCCGTGGAGGCTGGAGGAGGTCGACGGTA